>NW_027228810.1:0-30000 GCF_019399895.1 Cardiocondyla obscurior | reverse complement strand
CTGGACATTATGCCTTTCATCATCATGCACACCGTCTTATCTTCGGACACATCCACTCCTACATTCGTGCCCCATTCGCTCACCATCCTCATCCACTCTGTTCCCTTTCGCTCTAACTCAGCTCGACTCTGTCCTTCGATCACTAGCATAAGATCATCCGCATATGCAACTGCCTTACATCCATCCCTGCTAAGCTGCCACAACAGGTCGTCCATCATTAAGTTCCAAATAAACGGACCACAGATGGACCCCTGCGGGCAGCCTCGCCTCACGCACCTCCAAACACATTCGTTGGCTCCAGTCATACAGACCATTCTCTCATTAAAGTAGCTTTCCCACAGGCAGATCTCCTTACATTCTTTCAGGCGCAGCTTTTCAATCACTCTGCTCCACTCCAGGTTATCAAATGCACCCTTGAAGTCTATAAAGACTCCAAGCACATGCTTACTTCCAGACACCTTCACCCATTCGATTACCTTGCTCCATGCATCTGTTACGTCAGGAGGATTAATTTCTATTTAATTAATCAATTGGAAGGAATTCCTCGGAATGGTCTGTGCTGGTAGGGTAGGGAGGTGACGTACCACCGAATTTATGTGAGATTCGAAATTCGAATCTACACGTTTTACGCGCAGAATACTTTTCGGATTTCAAATGAGCGCGTAAGTGGTTCTTTTTAGAGAAAGGAAATGAATCCTTATTCTCTGGGATAGAACCGGGCGTGATTGATCGCTTAGGCAGGATAGTTTAGGGTAATAATTAAATAATTAGTCCACGATTTTAATAACACTAATTAACAATTTAATTAAAAATAAATGACTCTAATTACAAAAATCGAAAATAATCTATAGATGGCGAATAGGCAATTCAAAAACTCATACAGTGCATTTAAAATATAAAAATAGCGTAAAAGTTTTTATTTTACAAATCAAATAATACGAGAATGGTAATGTACGAATGAGTAAATATAATTTTAACATTGCGGTGTTGAGAACTTTACAATATTTAAATGAGTGTAAGGGTGTGCATGTGTGTGTGTATGTGTGTGTGTTAATCTATTGTGACCTCTTCGATTTCCACCACCCTCGCGGTGGATCTCGGGAAAACGAGGTCAATTAATCGCATCGGAGCCAGGAACGGAAATTCCACCCGGGATAGTAAAAAAAAGTGAGAGTCAGGATCAGACCGAGCTGCCTGAATCCTGATCTCCTCTGGCTCAAAATGGTCAGGGCCGATGGAGAAGGCCCTTTCCGGGACAGGATCTGTCCACGGAGTACAGGCCCTGCGGAGGAGCTCCAGGAGAGGATCTATAACCTCTCTCGGTTCTGGATGCTCCTCGAGGATCTCTATACTCGGGACCGGAGATGGAGGTTGATCGGGGAAGTCTACTCCCGGGAGAGAGATTGAGTCATCTTCACCCAGAGAGTCGGCTTCTTCAGGTTCGAAGGGAAAAGGAGGTGGTGAAAGAGGAGTGGAACAGACTCTTGGCTCATCTCCGGGAAACCGTGGCTCGAAGATGAGGGAAGAATTCGGAGTATAAGAAGGAGTCGTGGGGCGGAATAATTCCGTTTCAGGCTCCGTGGACTGAGACGAAAGATCTCGGTCGTCGGAAGGATTCGCAACTAACTCCTCTTCTTCTGGGAAATAGCCGTATAACGGCTCCGGATCGCCGCGGATAGGAGATGGTGGCGGTGGGCCTGGACGAGGAGACCAAGGTCTCTCCTCGTTGCGCGCGGGAGACACAAATACTTCCTCACTCGGTGCCGCCGCGAGCAGGTATTGCACGAAGAAGCGGCGGACTAATTCTCTCAGATTTTTGATCTGTTTATTCCGCCGCGCTCGACTCTTCCTCAACGTTTTCTTATTTTGAGATTCCACTAAAATCATTAATTGATTTTAATTAAATCAGAATTGAATTTTTATGAATGTTTAATAACAATGGAGGGAAGGAGATTCGTCATCGACGAATTCCGAAAGTCTCGATCCGGCCATGAAAGATTCCGCATAATCTATCTTTGGCGAGAACCGCTTCCCGATTCTTTAGCTGAGAACAGTCGCCAAAGTTCCAGCGATATTTCGCGGAGTTGACCACAGAAAATCGCTAGGTTTTCGACAGCATGTCTCAACCGGTGTTCGGGAGCAGATATTCTCACACATTTAACAGATCACGGGATCAATCAGCACAAAATCAAAACCGCGGATCTTCAACTCGGACATTTCTTTCTCTCAGACAACATTTGAAAACAATTAATCAAGATAACTACATTTAGTGGAATCGTGTTTTTCGCCCAAGTACATATTAAATCGTAGGGACTTACTTTTAGGAGATCTTCAACTGCTTCCTCGATAGGTTTGGATTGACTTGCACACTCAAAGCACTCACGATAGATTTAAGTAAACTGATTCGGCTTGTGGCTGAGATGCAAGAGAGCGTGCTCAGCCTGAGCACAAGATTTTATAAGCTCGGAAAAGGGGAGGACTCTTCCCGAATTTTCATTTTTCTGAGATTCTAATCTCTCATTTGCAGAGCTTATTCCTCCACTTTTCCTATCTCAAAATTATTGGGCACTCGCACTTCGTCCCTTCTCTATTTTAAGTTTTCGCCCTTAGTTTCTAGATTTTGGTGAGGAGTTCCCGAAGTCCATTGGTTTTAAGGAAGTAATGTGCCTACGAAGCACCCCCGCTTCAACGAGTTACCCCTTCCGAGCCTTCCAGAATTTTTCTATCATTTCCATCGAGAGATGGTTAGGTAACTCTTACATTCCATATGACGTATGGGTACCCGGCTTTATTGCCTTTGCCTGCGTCACATACTCCGGTAATTTCGGGTCTCTCGCGCCCTTGGTTTTTCTAAAGCTCGGGATCGGTACGCAATTACAATTTTTAAAAGAAAGTTATTTTTCCTTTCCTATGACAGACAGGTTATCAAAGTTGAAATATTTATGAGCTCTTAAATTCTGATTTTTTTGTGTTATGTCTAGACAAATTCTTTGTCTGACATCCTGTTGGCGCCCGTTTGCAATTTGTTACATGTTTTTTATGCTTCCACGCAACAAATTGTCCCGGAATATGTGAACGTCTATTGAATTTATTTTCTGAAGGACTCTGAAATTCCTTTTTTTTATATTACAATGGACTACGGTCTACCTTCCCCTTAACTATAATTTTAATATACGTCGAAAAAAAGAGACGCGGAGTCGGAGACGTAACACCCCCCGACTTAGACAAATGTTGGGGCTTTAATTCACAACATTTGCATAGAATAAAAAGTTCTCTTTTTTTTCGTAGTTTCATACTTAGTTCTAAGAACTTACACATTTTTATTTTCCTTTTAGGCTATCATTTTATATTTGTATATTCTAGAAAGATTTTTTCTCAATTTGTTCAATTCTCTGCACATATATATATATATATATATATATATTCACTTATAAAAATTTTTTTTTTAAAACGAAATTCTAATTGTATTTCCTATGTCGACTATAAGTGTTTGCAGGCTAAGGTTTATTTTTCCTTCGTTTCTGGAACGAATAGATTTTGACGCTACACGGGAGACTTCTTTTAGAGATTAAATCTCCATTAGTCAGGTTTGATTTTAATAGCTTAGGATTGTTCTTGACCTTGTCAAATTTGAAACAGAACTATGTGGCGTTTTTTTCGCTCACCATTATGTGTGTGTTTCTTTCAACACTACACTCAAATTTGGGGTCTATTGAACATTTTGATGAATGGTCTCCTGACCGCTCATTTTTTGGTTTGGCTACACGCTTTTCCGACTGACGCGTGGCCTTCTCCCCTCCACTCCTCCTTGAGTGGAACTACTGTGTCCTCCTTTCCTTTTTCTGCAATCTCTTATTTTTGTCTTACGTTACTAAGGTTTTTTTCTTATTTTTTCTTTTTTTTTTTTTTAATATATATATATGTGCAATTTTTGACTTAAGTGATTAGTTTCATGAGGAAGAAAAAAATAATAGCCTAATATTTTACTTATCAACTAATACATCCTTAGGAGTATCAATATTACTAATACGCAATTTAAAATTATAAAAATGTTTTATTATGGTTTACTACAGAGATCCTGGGGACCTTATCTTCCTAAATTCTGGCCGTTCTATTACATTATTTGGCCCTATTATATGATTTATAATTACATTGGAGCTTCTTAATGCCGCTCCTGCCTGCTCCAACGCATGGGCGAGGTCATGCCTCCGGAAGTCGTCCGGCCGGTGGGTTGAGAAGTCCACCTCGGCGAACTCTCCCCCCGAGGCCCGCCGGATCCTTATTTCTCCCCACTCTTTTTCTATCAGGGCCTTAGTAAGAATGATGTCCCTCTCTGTCCAGCCGGTGGGAGACACTGGCCGGATCCCATGCGCCCCGCATGGAATGGCCTGCCATGGCTGCTCCCTAAATCGGTTCTCGAGGTGGCAACAGTCGAACTTGCGGCGATGTATTTTCCGCCCCCAGTCCTTTAGATGGATGGTGACGTCAGTGTGAGACGTCACCTCCGTGATGATCCCTCGCTGCCACCGTCTCCCCTCCTTTACGGCAACCAGAGTCCCGACATGAACACGATCGGGCGCCATTGTGAGCTTCGTCCCGATCCTCTTCATTCTCATAGTTAGGTAGTCTAGGAGCTCGTTCAACTCGTCCTGCCCGTTTTTTAGTTTCACCCAGAACAGCGTGGGCGACTCCACCTCCAACACCATGGCCTCCAGGAACGATCGAGTTAAATGGTAGGTGTTAATTATTGGAATTGTAGCCTCCATTTTTCAATTAAATCTTCTTTCTTCTTGTTCTAAAAACAAGTAGGCTTTAGAAAAAGGGTAAAATAATAAGAGAAATACTTGATGTCAAATTGTTGCATAAGAATTAAAAAAAACGTTGCATGTACGGAAATACATGAGGAGAAAAAATATAATGGCTGAAATTTTAATGTTTTAACCCCAGAGAATAAGTTGCATTTTCTCGGGCAGGTAAAAGTGGATAGTGTCGTTCCGTGTCTGCTTCATGGTTTGTTCCAGATTCTTCAACTGGATATAAATCGTTTTGTATTTGTTTCAAATTCTCTTGTTCCGGCATTACGGGTGCACTAGGTTTCTCATATCTTGGTCTCTTTTCTCCCAGATGTAGTAAGAGTTGAGTTAATGAATCCCAGATGGCTCCGATTAAATATAATGACCATCCGTATACTGTATGTAGTGCATAGCCATGAACAAGAGTATCGAGTATTAATTTAATTCCGCGAATACATAGGAATATTCCCAGCATTCCGGCACTGACATTTCCAAAAATCAAAAATTTACTCCACATTTTATTCCATGCGGAGGTGGCTACTTTTTCTATTGATGCCTCGTCCATGAGGTTAGAAATTAATCCTCCATGGATCGACGTAGCTTCTCCCATTACTCCCCTTGCTACTGTGTTAAGTAACGCGGGTCGTTCAGCAGGGAACATTATATGATCTCTCAGATGTTCGAGATCTTTTTCACTGTAAATTCCGCTGGCTGCTAAGGATCCTGGATTTGTATAATGCCATGTAGGTTTAGTCATTGGCTTGATTGTTATTGGAGGCAATGTTCGTTCTGGCGTAGGTATCATTCGATACCATCCGTCATTCAAGAAATACATCGGAGGAATTACTCGGTTACATGAAATTTGAGTTCCGGTTTTCGTTAGTATGTGTGTTCGTGGTGATAAGAAGTATGTGTCATTACTTCTTAATACCGGTAGCTCAGAATAACACTCTCTTACATGCTGAATTTTAACATCTACTGGCGTGCATTTAATTATATGTACAACTTCGCCTGATATTACGGCCATATAGCCAGGTCCTTTCATTATTTGATATGCAAATTCATCGGGTGAATTAACGGCAATACTCAATGCATTTTTTAATACTTGCTGTTCTAAATTACAGCGTTGTTTTAACACATCTCGATACAGAGAATTCATCTGAGATCGGATATGTTTTTCCACGTATACAAATTTTGAATTCACATAAGTGAATATATCTAAATTCTCAACGGGTAATGGTCGTTTGCGTGCGAATGATTCTCCTTTTGTGGTTTCTAAAATAAGCAGTTTAGGATGTTCTGTTTTTATTAATGTATATCCGCATAAAGGTTCTTCTCCTGTTTTAGTTAAAGCAAAAGTTACGTCGTTAGTTGATAATGAATATACAATTTGTGGTTTTTCGTAGAGTGTATCGAGCATTCGGTTAGCGTATCCTTCGTATAGAATGTCATAATTATTGAATTTACAATAATCAGTCGGTAATGTTTGCCAAAATGTGTAACCTCCGTCGATATCTATGCAGTTATTATCTGCATAAGTACAGGCGGTTCCGGATCGTAATCGAATCTGATTTGTTTCTAAATTAACAGTTGCTTGGTGAGTGGTTAAAGTAATGGTAATTATGGCTTGCACTACGACATTGTGCCAGCTGCCATACGGATCAGAGTAATAACTGCCTGAGCATTGTCCGTCCATACTTGTTGTTCCTGCGAGTGTAACTGGTCGCATTATTGTTTGATTCACTTTTAATCCATAAACATGTGTATAAGTAGAGAAAGAAAATGATCCGGTTGCATGCATCTTTTTGCATTGATCTGCTGTGGTTTCGAAAACGTATTCAGCTTGTCCGTTAGTCACAATTGAAGTATGTGAATGCATTCCACAGTAATATACGTGTCGATTAATTGATACTTTGCATTGTATCACTTGCAATCCTTCGAATTTTGATATTTGAAGCAGCTGTATATAAGTTCGGTCTACTTGAGGTTGAGTTAATGGTATATTACAATTTTCAACGTCTAATAATGATAGAGTCGTAATATTCAAATTCGCAGATCCACAATCGTAGCCAATTATTCCGTTTATTTCAGAAACGTGCATGAAGACAATCGCGCCGATAATCCATTTAAATCTCGAATCCATCTGAAAATACAATTTTATTTTCATTCATTCGGTTTTATGTATGATACTCGTAGCCTATTCGGGTGCACAACTTTTGTATTTTTCTTAATTCTTATCCTCACGTTATTTTTATTCAAAATTTCTAAAACTTCATGAGGCCCAGTGTATTGATTACCGAATTTACCGGGCTTCGGTCCTTTCAATAAAAATACGTAGTCTCCGGGCTTAAAAGTTTTCGGATTTATTTTCCTGTCGTAAAGTTTCTTAGATTTTTCTTTTGCTTCTGTTACATTCTTGAAGGCGTTTGTTTGTAAATTATGGAGCTGTGTAACGAGGCCTATTAAATAATCGTCGTAGCTAGCTAACTTTTCCTCCGGGCCGAGAGGTTCGTCCGTCGGTACTCTAGCTATTTTTCCGAATACTAATTCATACGGTGTATGTCTTGTTGCCTCATGTACGCAAGTATTATAGTTGAACATGGCGAGTCCGACCCATTTGTCCCATTCCTTTTGTTCATTGGCGTATTGCTTTAAATATTCGCCAAGAGCGTGGTGAGACCTCTCTAACGAGCCGTTTGATTGCGGGTGGAATGCTGTGGTTCGGAATTTTCGTATCCTAAATATTTTCGCTACTTTTTAATTAAATCACTTATAAAATTTCTACCTTGATCGGTTAATATTGCTTTGGGGCTCCCAATACACAAACAAATCTGTCTACGAATACTTCGGCTATTGTTTCGGATGTCTGATTTTGTAAGGTATGCCCATGCAGAATTTTGTTAATTGATCTTGCATGGTCAAGATATATTCATTTCCTCTGTCAGTTTTTGGTAGAGGCCCCACAATATCCATAGCAATTTTATCAAAGGAAGTTCCCGGTGTGTCAGTTATTAGCATGGGCTGCTTTGTTTTTACCCTGACTAATTTTTTTAACTGACACTGTAAACATTGTTGAATATACAGTTGAACTTCCTGTTTTAAATTCTCCCAATAATACTTGTGTTTAATTCTATTATATGTTTTATTTACTCCGCGGTGTCCCCCCGTTGGTGAGCAATGCATTTCTCCGATTATTGACGACCGGAGATCTCTGGGAGGATATTTTATTGATCCGTTGCAAATTATTAATTTTGTAGGTGAATTTAAGAAAATTATGTGTAATAGATTTTTGATTTCGCTCCATGGTACGTTGTTTACTAAATCAGTTTTCGCGATACTAATTGTTTGTAAATTTAATTCTTCGGAGATAGCTCGTAGATTTTTAATAGCTGTGGATACGTGTTGCAGAGTTAAAGTTGGTCCTTCACGGACTCCTTCGCTGATTGGTAAAATAATGTGATAATATTTCTTGTATTTTATCGGTTGCGCTTCCCCTAAGGCAAGCGTTTTAATTTTCGGTAATTCATTCCTCTCAAATAATTTTTGGGAACCAGAATCCAAAGGATTTCCTTCAATGTCAGTGAAGTATGTGATATTATCTTTTCGCAGAAATAACAAATCGCGTGTTTCGATTATATTATTAGGTATATCTTGTATGTCGGTGATAACAGGTAAATTTTTACTTTCGTCCGTTTCACTTTCGCTTTCACTTCCATCGTCACTTTTTCCTTCGTCGGGGTCCTCCTTTTGAATTTCAGGTTCTTCTATTTGTTCGTTTTCCTTTTCAATTATATTTTCTTTTAATTTTTCCATTCTTTCCTTCTTTGCCGTTTGGCTTCGTGTCTGGATCCTACGTTCCGTTGGTGGATCATGAATTAATGCTTTTTCCACAATCTCCTGTGATGGTTCATTTAATTCCTGTTCCGTAAATGGTATTGAATCATTTTTACTTATTTCATTTTTATTAATTTCCTTTTCTATTTCTTCCTCATCAGATAAATATAATTTGTAATCGTCGTCTTCTTCGCTATCGTTATCTGATTCTTCCAGCATCTGTGCAATTAATTCGGCGTCCTTAGGATTATTTGGATTTAATTTCTTTGCAGGATTAATTATATTACACGGTATTTCTTCTACTGGATTTCTAGACAATGCATCCGCGTTTACATTGGTTTTCCCAGCTTTATATACTACATCATAATCATACTCTGCTAATTTTAATCGCCACCGAAGTATGCGCATATTAGCATCTTGAGCATGTTTAAACCAGAGCAACGGTTTGTGATCCGTAACTAAGGTAAATTTCCGACCGTATAGGTATGGTCGAAAATGTTTCACGCAGTATACAATAGCTAACGCCTCTTTTTCATATGTATCGTACTTTACTTCATTGTCTGTCAGTGTACGAGATGCATATGCCACCGGTTGATCTTTGTTAATTTTTCCTTGAGATAAAATTCCTCCTACTGCAAGTCCTGAGGCGTCCGTAGTTAATATAAATGGTTGTGAGAAATCCGGATATTGTAGTACTGGTTCCTCGCATAATTTTTGTTTTAATAATTCGAATGCTTCCTCTTGATTTGAAGTCCATTCGAATGCTGTGTCATTTTTTAATAATACAGTCAGGGGTTTAGCTAATTTCGAGAAGCTTGGTATGAACCGTCGGTAGTATCCCGCCAAGCCTAAAAATTGTTTAATATTTTTAGGCGTTTTAGGTCGTGGAAATAATTTAACAGCTTCCAGCTTTTTCGGATCTGGAGTTACGCCGTCTTTGCTAATTACATGACCAAGATAAGTTACTTTTGGTTTTAAAAATTCACACTTATCTGGTTGTAATTTTAGGTTCGCTTCTCGCAATCGCTGTATTAATAGATTATATTTCCTCTCATGTTCCTCTAGCGTTTTTGCATATATGACTATATCATCCATATATACAAATAATTCACGGCCCTGCAATCCTGTTAATACGAGATCCATTAATCTCTGGAAAGTTGCAGGCGCGTTTTTTAATCCGAAGGGCATTCTTTCGAATTCATAATGCCCGAACGGAGTTGTGAAAGCCGTTTTATGGCTATCCTTCGGATCCATTTTTATTTGATGAAATCCGGACGCTAGATCGCAGACGGAGAAGTATCGTGCTCCGCCTAATTGATCCAGTATATCGACGATATTCGGCAGTGGGTAGGCGTCTCCGATTGTTTTTTCGTTGAGGCTCCTAAAGTCCAGTACCATTCTCCATCGCTTATTTCCTTGTGAGTCGTCCTTCTTTGGCACGATCCATATTGGCGTGTTGTATGGCGACTGTGAAGGTTTAATAATTTTTCCTTTCAACAGCTCGTCTACCTGCTTATTTATTTCTTCCTTATGCTTCTGCGGAAATCGATACTGCCTGGTGTTAATCGGTTGATCATCTGTTGTGGGTATTTGATGCTGCAGTACCTGAGTGAAGGTCAGCATTTCTCCGGGTATGTGGAATCTATCCTGGCTGCTTTTGACGAGATTCGTTACATTCTCTCTTTCAGAAGCGCTCACATGATCCAAACGAAGTAATTCCATTATTTCAGAAAGGCGCTTATTTCCCTGTTCGTTAATTATGGCTAAGCATTGCGCACTTATTTTATCTTTTCTTTCCCTTTTATTTGGACGGATAATCGTGGATTCTTTTATTATTTGCTGAGATTGTTTTTCCATGCAGTCTGATATTCTTGAAGACGGTTTATTAATCATTAATTGATTTTTATTATTATTAATTTTACATTTATCGTATAAATGTAACTTCTTCGCTAATTCTTCGAAGGTAATATGAGAGGAAGTATCTCTATTATTTCCGGGTTCTTTGACTCGCGGAAATTTTAATTCTTTTATCATTTTTAAAGGATCCTTTTTGGATTTGGAGGAAGTCGTATCGCGCAGTGAGGTTTGGAAATTTCCCTCCTCACGATCGACAGGATTAGAATCTCTGGAAATTTTAGATTCTTTTAATGAGGTTTGGAGATTTACCTCTTTATTTATTTTACTTCCCGGCGATGTCTTGGCATCCTTCTCCTGGGTAAGTGAATTTTTATATTTTTCATTTTTGGACGGGGTTTGGAAATTTCCCCCTTTCCTAGATTTATCGTGGTCCCCACCAGGCGATGTCTTTGCATCCTTCTCCTGCGTGGTTAATTTTCTACCAGGCGATGTCTTTGCATCCTTCTCCTGCGTAGTTTTTATTTTACTTTTTCTTTGGATATTGTCTTCAAGAATTTTTTCATCGAAGAAATCCTGATGACAGAGATCGTTGCTATCGTGATTTACTCCGTCATGGGTTTGTTTAACCTCGGGGTCTCGTGACATTTCAACGGTCTGCCATTCTTCATTGTTTCCCTCGATGCTTTCCGCCTGCATTTTACTTAATGGTTGTAACTGTATTGTAGGTACCTGAACTTCAATGGGTTCGTTCAGTGTACTTATTATATGCAGATAGGCCTTTCCGTCTTTATTCCTGGCGACGGTATCTCCCAGATAAATACCGTGGATGACTTTCATTCGCGGTATATATCCGATTTCAATTTCCGGATTAGAAATGCGTACAAAGAATAGAGATTCGGTTTGCGGTGGGACGGTTATTGTTTCAGGGGTCGAAAATGAAATTCTTTCTCCCGATATTTCTAAATGTCCTTCGGCATAGTCAATCCGCGAATTTGTTTGTTTAAAGAAATCGTTTCCTAATATTCCGGCTTGCGAAATGGGAAAATCTTTGGAGACTATATGAAATATTACCAGTTTTTTAAATAGCGGCATTATTACTCTACCGAGAGTATATACTGGATAATCGTTTATACCGTTTAATCTTAAAATATTCCCGTAATCAATTTTTAAATTATCAGAGATTAAATTTTCTTTTATTATATTCGGACCCGATCCTGTATCTAACATAAAAGTCGCGTTTCGATTCTGATTGTTTAATTTTACTTGAATCGTGGGTACATGACTATGTCTATCTAAATTTACGGTAACCGGCCGAATTTCAGGCTCTATTCTTTGACTCATTTCCGGACCGATACTACAGGGTGTGAGATCCGTCCGGACCCCTGCTGCACACCCGTCTTGGAGGGGCCACCGGCGTTTCCCGCATTCATTGCTTCACGCCTTTTATTGTTAGTGATTCTAAGTTCGCAGTTTTCTAACACGTGGCCATCTTTCTTACAATAACGACAATTCTCTGCTTCTTTAGAGTTATTCTGCCTCGCATTATTTCGGCATTCTTTTGCTGAATGGCCGAATCCATCGCAAATTTGACACACTGTTCGCGGTTTTTGCCCAGTAATTCTGGATTCTTGCTGTTTTTTCCAGCAATTATTCGCGGTATGTCCCGATTTTTCGCACCATTGGCAAATTAACACTGTCCTATTCTGGTTGCTATTATTAAATCGGCAATTCTTCGCGTTATGCCCCGATTTATTGCATAGTTGGCAATTCGATTTATTTTCCTGAATAATATTTATAAATCGACGATTATTTGTTTCGCGTTGACGACATTTATCCGCACTATGTCCGCGTTTTTTACAGATTTGACAAATTAAAATCTCGTTTGAGGCATTTAGATAGTTTCCTGTCTGTATCGCTAATTTCCTACAGTTCGAGGCAACATGCCCTTCTTTGAGGCATAACTGGCAAATTTCTCGAGAACGATCTATATTCGATGACTTAGGGGTGGTTGGGACTTTACCGTGTCGTATTTCGGTAATTTCACGTAGCTCTCTTTCTATATTTAGAGCATCATTGACGGTTTCATGCACATCTAAATCCCTTTTTACTCTTTGTTCTATTTCTGCTTTTAATCCTCGTATAAAACATTTACATACATCTTTTTCTAAAGTGTTTCTAATTTCAGCTAATTGCTCGTAATCGTCAATCATCCTTTTGTGCACGTCCATTATTCTATTTCCCAGAAGTCTCACTCTGTTAGCATACGTGATTACATCTTCTTCATTTTTTGATATACCCTGCCCAATTCCCCTGTAGTTGGTAAACATTTTTATCTTGGCCAAAAATGTTCTCCAAAAATCTGGTCAATTGAGCTACGGTATCAAATTCCCTTCCCTGGATCGTTCGTCGAGCTTCGCCTATTATCCGCGTTCGAATTACTTTCGCGAATTGTTCCTCGGCCTCGGGAGGCAACATATTCTTTGCCTCCTCACATCCTTCCACAAAATAATTTATGGAGATGTTTTTGCCATCAAAGAAGGGAACCGCCTCTACCGCGTATTTTAATGTGGCGAACGGATTTGGATTCGCCATTTTCTTAGATTCTACTGCGGGTTCAACTTTGCTATAATACGTTTGTAGTCGCTTTGGCACCAAGGGTATTCGTGTCTCGTCTAATTTAATCGTAGATCCCTCCGTTACCTCGGATATATCAGGCAAAGGAGTAGATACACTTTCAGTAATGGTTTGTAAAGGAGTAGGTTGTTTAGGTTGTGGATTTTTGGACACTGTAGGTGTCGAAGTATGTATCTGAGTTTGTGTCTGTTTTGGTTTAGACGATTGTTCTACCGCAGCTTTATAGTTTTTATCTACTTCTGCCTTGTCAGACGTTGCCCTAGTATCCATTTGCGAAAAATCACGCTCAAACAATCCCGGACGAGCCCCCAAAAATCAGTGGTATGTTACGTCAGGAGGATTAATTTTTATTTAATTAATCAATTGGAAGGAATTCCTCGGAATGGTCTGTGCTGGTAGGGTAGGGAGGTGACGTACCACCGAATTTATGTGAGATTCGAAATTCGAATCTACACGTTTTACGCGCAGAATACTTTTCGGATTTCAATTGAGCGCGTAAGTGGTTCTTTTTAGAGAAAGGAAATGAATCCTTATTCTCTGGGATAGAACCGGGCGTGATTGATCGCTTAGGCAGGATAGTTTAGGGTAATAATTAAATAATTAGTCCACGATTTTAATAACACTAATTAACAATTTAATTAAAAATAAATGACTCTAATTACAAAAATCGAAAATAATCTATAGATGGCGAATAGGCAATTCAAAAACTCATACAGTGCATTTAAAATATAAAAATAGCGTAAAAGTTTTTATTTTACAAATCAAATAATACGAGAACGGTAATGTACGAATGAGTAAATATAATTTTAACATTGCGGTGTTGAGAACTTTACAATATTTAAATGAGTGTAAGGGTGTGCATGTGTGTGTGTATGTGTGTGTTAATCTATTGTGACCTCTTCGATTTCCACCACCCTCGCGGTGGATCTCGGGAAAACGAGGTCAATTAATCGCATCGGAGCCAGGAACGGAAATTCCACCCCGGGATAGTAAATAAAAAAGTGAGAGTCAGGATCAGACCGAGCTGCCTGAATCCTGATCTCCTCTGGCTCAAAATGGTCAGGGCCGATGGAGAAGGCCCTTTCCGGGACAGGATCTGTCCACGGAGTACAGGCCCTGCGGAGGAGCTCCAGGAGAGGATCTATAACCTCTCTCGGTTCTGGATGCTCCTCGAGGATCTCTATACTCGGGACCGGAGATGGAGGTTGATCGGGGAAGTCTACTCCCGGGAGAGAGATTGAGTCATCTTCACCCAGAGAGTCGGCTTCCTCAGGTTCGAAGGGAAAAGGAGGTGGTGAAAGAGGAGTGGAACAGACTCTTGGCTCATCTCCGGGAAACCGTGGCTCGGAGATGAGGGAAGAATTTGGAGTATAAGAAGGAGTCGTGGGGCGGAATAATTCCGTTTCAGGCTCCGTGGACTGAACGAAAGATCTCGGTCGTCGGAAGGATTTAACTGACTCCTCTTCTTCTGGGAAATAGCCGTATAACGGCTCCGGATCGCCGCGGATAGGAGATGGTGGCGGTGGGCCTGGACGAGGAGACCAAGGTCTCTCCTCGTTGCGCGCGGGAGACACAAATACTTCCTCACTCGGTGCCGCCGCGAGCAGGTATTGCACGAAGAAGCGGCGGACTAATTCTCTCAGATTTTTGATCTGTTTATTCCGCCGCGCTCGACTCTTCCTCAACGTTTTCTTATTTTGAGATTCCACTAAAATTATTAATTGATTTTAATTAAATCTGAATTTAATTTTTGGAATGTTTGATAACAATGGAGGGAAGGAGATTCGTCATCGACGAATTCCGAAGGTCTCGATCCGGCCATGAAAGATTCCGCATAATCTATCTTTGGCGAGAACCGCTTCCCGATTCTTTAGCTGAGAACAGTCGCCAAAGTTCCAGCGATATTTCGCGGAGTTGACCACAGAAAATCGCTAGGTTTTCGACAGCATGTCTCAACCGGTGTTCGGGAGCAGATATTCTCACACATTTAACAGATCACGGGAACAATCAGCACAAAATCAAAACCGCGGATCTCGACTCGGACATTTCTTTCTCTCAGACAACATTTGAAAACAATTAATCAAGATAACTACATTTAGTGGAATCGTGTTTTTCGCCCAAGTACATATTAAATCGTAGGGACTTACTTTTAGGAGATCTTCAACTGCTTCCTCGATAGGTTTGGATTGACTTGCACACTCAAAGCACTCACGATAGATTTAAGTAAACTGATTCGGCTTGTGGCTGAGATGCAAGAGAGCGTGCTCAGCCTGAGCACAAGATTTTATAAGCTCGGAAAAGGGGAGGACTCTTCCCGAATTTTCATTTTTCTGAGATTCTAATCTCTCATTTGCAGAGCTTATTCCTCCACTTTTCCTATCTCAAAATTATTGGGCACTCGCACTTCGTCCCTTCTCTATTTTAAGTTTTCGCCCTTAGTTTCTAGATTTTGGTGAGGAGTTCCCGAAGTCCATTGGTTTTAAGGAAGTAATGTGCCTACGAAGCACCCCCGCTTCAACGAGTTACCCCTTCCGAGCCTTCCAGAATTTTTCTATCATTTCCATCGAGAGATGGTTAGGTAACTCTTACTTTCCATATGACATATGGTTACCTGGCTTTATTGCCTTTGCCTGCGTCACATACTCCGGTAATTTCGGGTCTCTCGCGCCCTTGGTTTTTCTAAAGCTCGGGATCGGTACGCAATTACAATTTTTAAAAGAAAGTTATTTTTCCTTTCCTATGACAGACAGGTTATCAAAGTTGAAATATTTATGAGCTCTTAAATTCTGATTTTTTGTGTTATGTCTAGACAAATTCTTTGTCTGACATCCTGTTGGCGCCCGTTTGCAATTTGTTACATGTTTTTTATGCTTCCACGCAACAAATTGTCCCGGAATATGTGGACGTCTATTGAATTTATTTTCTGAAAGACTCTGAAATTCCTTTTTTTATATTACAATGGACTACGGTCTACCTTCCCCTTAACTAAAATTTTAATATACGTCGAAAAAAGAGACGCGGAGTCGGAGACGTAACACATCTCGGTTGACCTACCCTCCGTGAACCCGTATTGGTCGCCGCACATCGAGTCCGCAATCTGGCGCTGGAGCCTCCAGACCATCATGCGCTCGAGCACTTTGCCCAGCACAGGCAGGAGGCAGATCGGCCGATACGATCCGGGGTCCGTTCTAACTTTGTCGTGGGACTTTAGAAGCACCACGACTTTCGCACTTTTCCAGGCCTTTGGGAAGCAACCCTTTCTCAGACATTCATCATATATTCTCTTCATGTACTCAGGTATGGCGCTCCACATCGCCTTTTACCATTTCCCGCCAATGCCATCCATTCAGGGGCCTTTTTTCCTTTTTACCGCACGTACTGCCTCGGCTACCTCTGTCCAGCTAAACATATCGTCTCTTTCATCCTCTGTGCGCTCATTCACTGCCGCTTGCATGCTTGCGGCCGGGAAGAACCTATTGAGCAGTACCTCCGCACTCTCTCTCCATGTACTCGTTACACATTCGCCTACTTTCATGCCACTCAGTCTTTGCCTTTCATATTTACCCATGCATATTTTATACACATGGCCCCACGGATCCGCGTTGCCTCTTTCGCTCACAAATTGTTTCCAATTTTTCTCTTTCACATCCCACAACATTCTCTTGTATTCTCTCAACACTCTTCTATACTCATTTGCTCTTTCTTCCATATCGTTCCTTTCTCCTGCGGGCTTTTGATGAGCCCGCCTACACTTCTCACTTTTCTTTTTGTTCGCTCTAGCTCATTCGTCCACCATGCAACTTTCCTCATCCTTACACTGCATTTTCGCTTCAACCATTCATCGTTTACTCGTTGGATCCGCGAGGTAAGGCTCTCAACCATCTCGTCTACTCCTCTTACATTCTCACTCCATTCGTTTCGTACATTCTCTCTGAGGCTGCTCACGTAGTCCTCCCGGACCACATCCTTCCATACCCAACCGGTAGCCGGGCTTCTTTCACTCACGCTATTGACATTTGTGATCTGTATCAGCAACACGTTATGGTCACTGATACCCCAGTTATCCTTAACTTCCCACACATATCGGCACCCTGCACTGCCTTTTGCGAGAGTAACATCTATGTCACTCTCGCCATTCGCTCCGCTAAACGTGTAGCTTTCGCTAGGCACATTCAGCACAGTCATCCCATTGGCGAGGATCCATTCTTCCAGCACTCTCCCTCTCATTTCATTTGTTCTGCTTGCACCGGTCCCCTTGCTGTACCACAGCGGAGGCGTTCGCATCCATTCCCACTAGGGTATGCTTCCCTCTGGTCACCTCGCATACTTTGTCCAAGTACCGCAGGTAAGGCTCCAAGTCGTCACCGAACCTACAGTACAAGGACACCACATACATTACGCCGAACGTTCCCTTTATCCATGCGCACACTCCATATTCGTTCGTGCAGTCTCTCACGCACATTACATCCATCCCCGGATCGTTAATCACAATCGCTGCTTTCACGCTTTCTCCTTCATGCGCTATTACATCCATCCTAAGAGGCAGGCCCACAATCCTGCCTTCTCTTACACACGGTTCCTGGAGTAGAGCCACACTCACTTTTCTTTCGCACAGCATATTTCCCAGATCACTCATCACCGCATACGCTCTCTGGCAGTTGCATTGCACCACATTTATGCTCTTATTCGTATCGTGTTCTCTTCCTCTCCCTCTCAATCGCTCTCTTAAACTCCGGACACATACCGGACAGAATCGAGTGGTTCGCCTCTATACCCTTGGCCGCACAGTGTCTACAACTAGTTTTACCTTTGCAGTCTCCTGCTAGGTGCCCTTCTTTTCCGCATTTTGCACAGACCCTCTCTTTCAGCGTACAGTTTCTCTCCAAGTGGCCATAGCTGTAACACTTAAAGCATCTCATTATATCCACATATTCTTTGTACCTATGTACTCCCCATCCAATATAGAATCTTCCTTGGACTCCAATTTCTATTTTAATATCGTGTGTTACTTCCAATATCACCATACCTTTAGCTTCGTTTTTCCTGTTCATCCTTCTTAGCACTCTTACTTCCTTCTCGTATTTCTCTTTCTGTATTAATCCTTTTAGGTTCTTTGTGTATAGCTCTTCCAGGATTGTCTCACCCATCTCATTGGGGACGTCAAATATTACTACTTTCGGTATCGTTCGCGGTGTGCTGGTCGCCAACCCAGCCGCCGCAAAGCCCTTGTTGCCTTCCAACCTCTTCCTTTCTATTTCGCTCGGCATCACAATTGCAATGCCGCCACGTACCTTTCTGACTGCGTTCACCCGCACGTCTACATTCTTCCCAATGGTTTTGATCACCTTTTCTTTAACTTGGTCGCTGGTAAGTTTTTCAGCTTTCTCCGCACCTCTCACCACTATAGCGTACTCCTTCGGGCGTTCCTTAACTCCGCCAGAGTTGTCCAGCTTTGTTTCCTTTTTGCTGATAGCATCGTCATTTCCTTTTAAGGCCTTCGCGTAGCTTACTACACTACTAGCCTGCTCCTTGTTTCTCCTCCTGGCTTCTTCCAACCTTCCTTTTAGCCTCTCATTCTCTCCCATCACTCTAACTATCTGCTCCTCGTATTCCGCCGCAAAACCAAGAATCGCTTCTATGACGTTCTTGTTTACCCGGTTAGCTTCAGTAAAGATACACTTCCGAAGCCTGCTTCCTATACCCTTAATCGCACTCAGTTCATTCTCTAGCCCGTTATCCTTTTCCTTTGCTTCATTTTTGCTCGTAGTCGTCTTTGTCTGTTTAACCTCACTCGAATTTTCCAATTCAGACAAATCGACTATACGCTACTCTCACCACTTTTCCGATCGGACCTTTCATTATCATTGCCGCAGTTAATCAAATTCATCTCCGGCCCATATTTGGTTAGCGTCGACGTGCATGGCGGACTCCTGGAGACCGAGCCTCTTCTTGCGAAGGGATCGTCTCCCAGGAAGACATCGTCCGTCAGCGTCTTGCTCCTTGTTCTCGTCAATGTCCTTATACTTTTGTCCATTTTCATCGCCTTGTTGTCTTTGTCCTTTCCATCCATATTTTTATGTTTTTGTGCTTGTTCAATATCCATACTGTTCCCACGAGCATGGTAGGAAATCCAGTCGAGCCGGGCAGAGCCTCCATACCCGGCCAAGGCATTGTACTCCAACAGGGTTCGCCAGGTACCTGTGGGTGGCCGCTCACTGCTGAACTTCCCGTCAACCATGCATCCCATCGCCGCGCACCGCTGCTTAGGATTCGGGGTGATAGTTTATAGAGGTTTTCTTCCTCACAGCCCAGGCGATTAAGCCAAGACTCCCGCTCCAAGCATCAAGTCCACGAGACATGACCGCAGACGACGCTCGGGCTACGGTATGATTCCCTCCGGAATAGAACCGGTAGCGGTCCGAAGACCCGCGTTCGGGAGCCCCAGTACAGCTGGGGCATCGCGTGCTTTCGCCTTAACCTCGTTAGCCCATCCGGTGATGGTGTTCAGGGGAACCACGTGAAGGTCGAGGTACGGCATCGGTCGTGAGAGGCGTTTAATTTGCGCTTCAACAGACCTCGTTGTCTCTGTTACAAAATATCAACCCGACGGCCCACCCGCCGAAGCAGGGAACCGCGAGACGGCACGTTAAAAGACGGCCAATTTGGGGCCTGAGACAGCGAGCCGCAGCACAACTCTCGCGAGCCAGCCGCAGCAAGCCACCAAAAGCTCACCCAAAGCAACACATCGCTACTCGAGCTCTTGCGAGCGAGCCGCGACGAAGTTGCCAGAACGCTCGAGCAAGCTCAAGCAGCCAAGCTAGTGTGAGTCGTGATTGATGACGTCCAGATTTGCACAGATTTGCGGCAAAGTCCACTTCCGTCGTGTTGCTTCCGCAACAGACAAAAGAAACTGATTTACCGACTTCCGTGCGCGTCCAGATTACATCAATCACAGCGACCGTCCGTGATTTACGTCCGGTAAATCTCAGCCCACAATCAGTGCGCTACTTCCGGGACACGCCCTCAAGTCCGCTTCCGCCGTGTTGTTTCTGAACCGCCACGCGCCAGGTCACAGCCCCTGGCTTCAGCCGCGAATTTACTTTAACTGCGGCATATTGCTCCGGCATATCGGCGTTGGATCCAAAACGCCTTAACGAGCGCCGCCGCTGCAACACCCTTGCGGGTGGGCAGCGGCGGTCGCTCATTTCAATACTCCTCAAAACGCCTTAACGAGCATCGCCGCTGCAACACCCTTGCGGGTGGGCAGCGGCGAATAACAGAAACTATGTCTTCGCGCCGTGTTGCTTTGCAGCAAACACGCACGCCACCTCCATTCGTGGTTCTAATAAATTAGAACACACTGTGGGACTTTTATGGGCTGGTACCCTGTCCCTCAATGACCTGTGGCGTACCCTTCAGACCTAGCTGACGCTAGTCAGACCTGGGTGGCCTGGCCATAGCTCCATCTCGAACACCTAAGTAGGCCGGACTACTCCAGTGGCGAGACTAAGCTCTTAGATCGCTCCTTACTCTCGGCTTTTCTTCCAGCCGGGCGGTGCTCAGCCTGCCGGGTCCGGCGACCGCAAGGGTCACCCAGAGGCAGCAACACACCCGAGCTCTCAATGGAGACACTGGTTAAAGCACAAAAGCATGTCGTAGGAAACGATCCGTTTCACCGACACCAGCCTAACACCGTGGGCGACTGACAAGTTCCCGACGGTGAAACTGCTGGGCGGCTACAAAGAGGCAGCGCGCAGTATTTGCTACGCCGCACTCTGGTGGTAATTTGCGAATTATTATGCGTACTTTATCTTATATGCCGAAGCAATATATATTCGTGTACATTTCATTTTAATAATAATAGCTCAACATAATATATACTATAACTCCCATTGAACAAGTACCCCTCTCGCGCTACCCATCGCGAAGAGACAACGTCCCCCAGTAGATAGGGACATTTAATGTGAGAGGCGCCATCCGAAGACGGCGTCTCGTGCGACCTCGCCACTGCAACAGTAGATAGGGACATTTAATGTGAGAGCGCCATCCGAACGGCGTCTCGTGCGACCTCGCACTAGGGCATACGCAACTTCACATCCACCATCTATCGAAACCGGCCCCGAGCCGGGCGATGGAAAAATCCAGCAGCGTCCGTGGGCTATCACGGAAATGAACAGTTTGGTCACAACTTGTGCAGCTTGCCACAATCGGCACCCTATTCCCACCCACTCACGCAGTGAAAACACCGCGCTTACTGCACCAAATCGTGTCCACGGGGAACCACGGGGAGGCCTGTCCATCAGCACCAAGCCTGGTACTCGCTCTGACCCTGTTTGGGATAAAGGAAAGGTAAAGGTTAGGAAATGGCCAAGAGACCATTGGTTATAGGTTATAGGTTAAAACCCTACCTAATATCCCTCTAATGAAACGGCCAGCCCAGCTGACTCGTTCAACCCTTTATCCTGAGACCACCGGGAGACGGCAGTATCCCACGATGGTTGTGAGGCTGTCATCTCCATGCCAAAAGACTCCGACAATCCTCCAGTTGGTGGCTCTTTTGAAGCTAACCTAACATATTTAGAAAATTATTTCTCAAAGCTTTTCAGCCAGAGAGTTTCCCTACAAAACCGGCAAACAGAAAAAGCCTCCTGAGACAATGCGAAGTATGCAGCTGCCTCTGGCCATTTCCACTTATCCACCGGAACAACGTCACGCAAAGGAACTCGTTGCGCATCAAAGAGGAACAGTAAAGCAGAAAGTGCTCCACCGAATCCACCCTTTACCACACACACATCTCGGTTTCGGCAAGATTCAGAGAAGCGAGACGTTCTCCGAAGTTGCCATGCCCAGTGAGAACTTGAGTGCTCCAGTGGTCGATGTTTAACCATTTGGCTTGCATTCTCTCCCGAACATTCTTAAAGAAGGCATTGGTATTGCGAGAAGAAGACCATCTGGTCTGCCACATATTTAATGCCTCTGCCTCTATTTCTCTGTCCGCATTTTGAAGGCTTGCGGGAATTTCCAAGTCACCTATCTTGGTGTCCCTATTTACCTTACTATCGTACACTGCCCGGTGCACCCGCAGTCGCAGGTCGATGGGGAAAGCACCGGCCACGACGCAAAGCGACTCCCAGGAAGCTGTACGATAAGCTCCAGTAACACTAATAACGGCGTTGCACCGCCCGGAGCTTTCTAATATCCCTCTCCGTACAGAGGTCCGCCCAACCGGCTGCTGCGTACAACACCTTTGGCAGGAACGCACCCCTGTAGATGATGGAGAGGGTCCTAAATCGGAGCCCCCAATTGGCTTTCGCGACTCTACCTAAATTTGACATAAGCGACCCGGCCGATTCGCTAATATAATCGCAATGAGAGCCGACTCTCAATCCCCTATCAAAATGAACACCAAGATACCTAACCGAATTCTTAAAATTAATTTTATTATTACCTAACCTAATAATCGGCGGCCTACTATCGAATCGCGCGATCTTCCTCGTGGTTTTTCTTTTCCGATCCGGACGCGTTCCTCCCCGTCTACCTATCGGTGCTCTAGTTATTTCAGCCGACTTGAGGAAAACGGCCTCAGTCTTCCGTGCCGATAACTCTAATTTTGCGGATCTACACCAGGCCACAATCTCGTTCGTGACTCGCTGGCCATTTTTCTCCAATTCTACTCTAGAGTTGCCCTCGACCAGGACTAGAAGATCGTCCGCATAGGCAATAAACTGCTTCCCTATCGATGACTCTAACAATCTTAAAAGATTATCAAACATGAGGTTCCAGCAGGTCGGACCAAGAACAGATCCCTGCGGGCAGCCTCTAGTGGGTCGCTTAGACACCTCAAAATTCCTACCCGCGATAGTCACTCTTCTGTCACTGAAGTAACTTTTCAGCACCCCAAAGACATTTCGAGGACAGTTCCTATTTCTTAAACTATCTAATACAAGGGGCCACCAGACATTATCAAAGGCTCCCGAAATATCGAAGAGCAGCGCGACGGCGTACCTCCTCTCAGAGGCAGCGACCATTCGACGCAGCTCCACGACAGCGCCCTCCGCCGACCGCCCAGGCGTAAACCCAAACTGCCGGTCAGAGACCCCATCCGGGGCCAATGACGTGTCCATGAGGCGCAATTTAAGAAGTTTCTCGAAAAGTTTACCTATAACGGAGAGGAGACAAATCGGTCTATAAGACTTCGGATCCTTTTCATCCTTCCCGCCATCTTTCAGAAGTACTCTTAACAAGCCCCTCTTCCAGACCGCAGGGAAGACGCCCCACTGAAGGCATCCGTTCATTAATCTAACTATCTGACCGGGAATAATCTTATAGGCTTCTTTAAGCACTCTAACCTCCACCAGGTCCGGTCCTGGGGCCTTATTATTTTTGAAAGTCCTAATCGTCGAGGCCACCTCCATCGCAGTAAACGAAGAGGCATCAGCCGAATCCGGTGCCTGAACTGCACGTTCGCGAATCTCACGCTGCATCGGCGTGTCATCTATAACCCGGTCGTCCGGAATGTGGACATCTAAAAGACATCCGGCTGTCTCCTCCAAAGTCATGGTGGAGCATTCGCCTTGTCTAAGTGAACTAATTACATCGTCCGTCCTACACTTATCGGCCTGATGCCGGTAAACAAAACCCCAAGGTTCTCTGTTTCCGGTTTTCGTGACAAATTTACGCCAACTTGAAAGTTTAGCTTCCCTAACTTCTCTAGAATACTTCCGCAAAGAAGAGCGGTATTTTTCCTTTTTGGCGCAACGTAACAAAACATCGCTTTCATTTTGAAAGTCACGACGAAGCCGATACACTGACTTTTTGATGATTGTCAACCTTTTTGTCCACCACGGGTTGGACTTCTTATGTACACGTCTACGTGGCATTGCCGCTGTGCAGGCCTTCAAAAGGACGCCCTCAAGCGTTTCTGCCATCGTTTCCACATCTTCCGCCGACACCAGCTCAAGGACCCCGAGTTTCGACCTAGAAAGGTCTGTCAGGCTCCCGGCGAATCGCTCCCAGTCAGCCCGACGTACATCGAACCGAGAGTTCGCGACACACCGATCCCCGCCCGACTTTTTCGGCATCCCCAAACCGATGTCTACGGCATTGTGATCACTAGTCGTCCAACCGCATCTAACTTTCCATTCCCTGATGAATCGGGACATGGATGGCGAAGCCAGAGTCACGTCGATGTATGACGAACCCCTTGGCGTCCAATAAGTGGGCGGCTGTCCAACGCGATTCACAACATTTAAGCCAAACGCCCTGATAAGGTCCTCAAATCTGGCACCTCTTTCATCTGTCTGCTGGGGACCCCAGAGCGATGAGCGGGCATTGGCATCTACCGCAACTAAAACCCTCTTCCCCCTCAGAGAATGAAACACCATCTCGAGGTGTCTGAGGTGCTTCTCAATCTCGTCACGGTACTGAAAATAGCACGACACGACGTAGAACGAAAAGCTGGGGGTCCGCAGCTCTGCGCAAACACAATGAGAAGTGCTAAGCTGCGAAACAAAGAGAAAATCAAAATTGGGATTGCAGACTGCTACTGCCGCCCACGGGCGATGTGTTCGTACAGCAGCGACTTTCATCCCAGAACCTAATCCATAGAAGGTGTGACCCTTGCCCTGCTTCCTGACGTATGGTTCCTGCAATAACAGGACGTCAAGTCGCTTTTCGGCAACGAGCTGACGCACCTCACCCGTCACTACAGTTGAACGACGCATGTTCAACTGTAGCACCCTAACTCCCGTGGAAAAAGAAATTGCAGAGGACGCAGGAGCACTATCGTTCCCACTCAAGTCCCAATTTTGAAGAATTGAGGTATCTGAAGTCCGACCTTTCCCTAAATCTACGTGGGGCCCTACCTGCTTTGCTATGACGCTCGCGAGGCTCGCGGAATCTGCTATCTGACTGTCCACCCGATTGAAGATTACCGGTGAAGACTTCCTACCTACGTAATGACTAACCTGTGTCATTGACCTACCTAAAATATTAACCCTATCACATCTGGTGAGAGTCACCCTGACGGTACGAAGACCGATACCCGAGATTAAATTCTTCGCGGAAGCAGTCCCCGAAGTCCTCGCACCCGCGGTGCATGTGAGGCGGGGTGGTGGGCGTCGCTGGATGACGACCCGGGGGGGCCGACCCACCAACCAACGATGACGGCGCAACGAAGGGACCCCCCCCGTGCCGGTGCGCAGCCATCCGAGAGCTGCGCAGATTATATCTGCTGGTTGTGCCGTCCATAATAGTTGGTGGGGATATTCCCCGAGAAAACCTGAAAAGTAAAAGAAAAGATTAAAAGCTCCCAGTTCCGTCACCTCACATTGTGAAGCGCCGGGCCCGGGAAGCTCGTGCAGCAGCCCCTGTCCCTCAGCCTTCCGCAAACGAAAGGAGGAGAGATCGAAAGAGAGATGGGCCGCCCAGAAGAAAGTGGATAAAAGGGGAAAAAGAGAAGTGCAGCCCAGAAGGCACAGAAAGCGCGCAGAGGCCCCGCAAGCGAGGCATTCCACACACAATCCGCGCCAACCAAGCAACACTAGGATAGGATATTGGATAGGGAAGAAAGTTCGCCATAGCCCGTTTTGCCGCAAAAGCGTTGCCCGGGAGTGCCACGAGGAGGCAGAGCTATGACTTGAACGTGAGAGGCTATATAATCGCATCACGTCCCGACCACTAACGCAAAGACCCACTATCAACCCACTGCATCACTCGCGTTTGCACAACGCACCTGTTCCCAAGTGCTAGGAATTGCAGATTCCAGACGACGGTGGCCCAGCCCGACGCCTAGACTTCGTAAAGCTAGGACGCCGACGCAGCTTCTTCACAAGGGGAATTCCTCGAACAGCCAGAGACACATGCCTGCCTCATTCCTTTTTGGCTGCCCTCGGCCTGCTTGTGGTATAAACGCTGTCGAGTTTCCCCGAAGGACTCGAGCATCTACAAACGCTGGCTCAGGATAAATCGAGAGACCTGTTACTCTCAGTCTATCCCTGCCAAAGCTGGGTCGTCGGTTTAATGTGCGGGCACCGGGATAGTCCCGGCACTAACGCGAGATCAAACCAGAGGGCGTCCAGTGACGTCCTAGAAGAGATAGCGGTCCCTCCCAGTAGATAGGGACATTTAATGTGAGAGGCGCCATCCGAAGACGGCGTCTCGTGCGGCCTCGCCACTAGGGCATACGCAACTTCACATCCACCATCTATCGAAACCGGCCCCGAGCCGGGCGATGGAAAAATCCAGCAGCGTCCGTGGGCTATCACGGAAATGAACAGTTTGGTCACAACGTGCAGCTTGCCACAATCGGCACCCTCACGAGACCACCGGGAGACGGCAGTATCCCACGATGGTTGTGAGGCTGTCATCTCCATGCCAAAAGACTCCGACAATCCTCCAGTTGGTGGCTCTTTTGAAGCTAACCTAACATATTTAGAAAATTATTTCTCAAAGCTTTTCAGCCAGAGAGTTTCCCTACAAAAACCGGCAAAAACAGAAAAAGCCTCCTGAGACAATGCGAAGTATGCAGCTGCCTCTGGCCATTTCCACTTATCCACCGGAACAACGTCACGCAAAGGAACTCGTTGCGCATCAAAGAGGGAACAGTAAAGCAGAAAGTGCTCCACCGAATCCACCCCTTTACCACACACACACATCTCGGTTTCGGCAAGATTCAGAGAAGCGAGACGTTCTCCGAAGTTGCCATGCCCAGTGAGAACTTGAGTGCTCCAGTGGTCGATGTTTAACCATTTGGCTTGCATTCTCTCCCGAACATTCTTAAAGAAGGCATTGGTATTGCGACCTTTACCAGAAGAAGACCATCTGGTCTGCCACATATTTAATGCCTCTGCCTCTATTTCTCTGTCCGCATTTTGAAGGCTTGCGGGAATTTCCAAGTCACCTATCTTGGTGTCCCTATTTACCTTACTATCGTACACTGCCCGGTGCACCCGCAGTCGCAGGTCGATGGGGAAAGCACCGGCCACGACGCAAAGCGACTCCCAGGAAGCTGTACGATAAGCTCCAGTAACACTAATAAGTGCTCGGCGTTGCACCGCCCGGAGCTTTCTAATATCCCTCTCCGTACAGAGGTCCGCCCAACCGGCTGCTGCGTACAACACCTTTGGCAGGAACGCACCCCTGTAGATGATGGAGAGGGTCCTAAATCGGAGCCCCCAATTGGCTTTCGCGACTCTACCTAAATTTGACATAAGCGACCCGGCCGATTCGCTAATATAATCGCAATGAGAGCCGACTCTCAATCCCCTATCAAAATGAACACCAAGATACCTAACCGAATTCTTAAAATTAATTTTATTATTACCTAACCTAATAATCGGCGGCCTACTATCGAATCGCGCGATCTTCCTCGTGGTTTTTCTTTTCCGATCCGGACGCGTTCCTCCCCGTCTACCTATCGGTGCTCTAGTTATTTCAGCCGACTTGAGGAAAACGGCCTCAGTCTTCCGTGCCGATAACTCTAATTTTGCGGATCTACACCAGGCCACAATCTCGTTCGTGACTCGCTGGCCATTTTTCTCCAATTCTACTCTAGAGTTGCCCTCGACCAGGACTAGAAGATCGTCCGCATAGGCAATAAACTGCTTCCCTATCGATGACTCTAACAATCTTAAAAGATTATCAAACATGAGGTTCCAGCAGGTCGGACCAAGAACAGATCCCTGCGGGCAGCCTCTAGTGGGTCGCTTAGACACCTCAAAATTCCTACCCGCGATAGTCACTCTTCTGTCACTGAAGTAACTTTTCAGCACCCCAAAGACATTTCGAGGACAGTTCCTATTTCTTAAACTATCTAATACAAGGGGCCACCAGACATTATCAAAGGCTCCCGAAATATCGAAGAGCAGCGCGACGGCGTACCTCCTCTCAGAGGCAGCGACCATTCGACGCAGCTCCACGACAGCGCCCTCCGCCGACCGCCCAGGCGTAAACCCAAACTGCCGGTCAGAGACCCCATCCGGGGCCAATGACGTGTCCATGAGGCGCAATTTAAGAAGTTTCTCGAAAAGTTTACCTATAACGGAGAGGAGACAAATCGGTCTATAAGACTTCGGATCCTTTTCATCCTTCCCGCCATCTTTCAGAAGTACTCTTAACAAGCCCCTCTTCCAGACCGCAGGGAAGACGCCCCACTGAAGGCATCCGTTCATTAATCTAACTATCTGACCGGGAATAATCTTATAGGCTTCTTTAAGCACTCTAACCTCCACCAGGTCCGGTCCTGGGGCCTTATTATTTTTGAAAGTCCTAATCGTCGAGGCCACCTCCATCGCAGTAAACGAAGAGGCATCAGCCGAATCCGGTGCCTGAACTGCACGTTCGCGAATCTCACGCTGCATCGGCGTGTCATCTATAACCCGGTCGTCCGGAATGTGGACATCTAAAAGACATCCGGCTGTCTCCTCCAAAGTCATGGTGGAGCATTCGCCTTGTCTAAGTGAACTAATTACATCGTCCGTCCTACACTTATCGGCCTGATGCCGGTAAACAAAACCCCAAGGTTCTCTGTTTCCGGTTTTCGTGACAAATTTACGCCAACTTGAAAGTTTAGCTTCCCTAACTTCTCTAGAATACTTCCGCAAAGAAGAGCGGTATTTTTCCTTTTTGGCG
The DNA here is from genome assembly GCF_019399895.1 of Cardiocondyla obscurior. Lineage (NCBI taxonomy): Eukaryota > Metazoa > Arthropoda > Insecta > Hymenoptera > Formicidae > Cardiocondyla > Cardiocondyla obscurior. Next base: position 1,252 of record NW_027228810.1, on the reverse strand, counting down.
CAACGTAACAAAACATCGCTTTCATTTTGAAAGTCACGACGAAGCCGATACACTGACTTTTTGATGATTGTCAACCTTTTTGTCCACCACGGGTTGGACTTCTTATGTACACGTCTACGTGGCATTGCCGCTGTGCAGGCCTTCAAAAGGACGCCCTCAAGCGTTTCTGCCATCGTTTCCACATCTTCCGCCGACACCAGCTCAAGGACCCCGAGTTTCGACCTAGAAAGGTCTGTCAGGCTCCCGGCGAATCGCTCCCAGTCAGCCCGACGTACATCGAACCGAGAGTTCGCGACACACCGATCCCCGCCCGACTTTTTCGGCATCCCCAAACCGATGTCTACGGCATTGTGATCACTAGTCGTCCAACCGCATCTAACTTTCCATTCCCTGATGAATCGGGACATGGATGGCGAAGCCAGAGTCACGTCGATGTATGACGAACCCCTTGGCGTCCAATAAGTGGGCGGCTGTCCAACGCGATTCACAACATTTAAGCCAAACGCCCTGATAAGGTCCTCAAATCTGGCACCTCTTTCATCTGTCTGCTGGGGACCCCAGAGCGATGAGCGGGCATTGGCATCTACCGCAACTAAAACCCTCTTCCCCCTCAGAGAATGAAACACCATCTCGAGGTGTCTGAGGTGCTTCTCAATCTCGTCACGGTACTGAAAATAGCACGACACGACGTAGAACGAAAAGCTGGGGGTCCGCAGCTCTGCGCAAACACAATGAGAAGTGCTAAGCTGCGAAACAAAGAGAAAATCAAAATTGGGATTGCAGACTGCTACTGCCGCCCACGGGCGATGTGTTCGTACAGCAGCGACTTTCATCCCAGAACCTAATCCATAGAAGGTGTGACCCTTGCCCTGCTTCCTGACGTATGGTTCCTGCAATAACAGGACGTCAAGTCGCTTTTCGGCAACGAGCTGACGCACCTCACCCGTCACTACAGTTGAACGACGCATGTTCAACTGTAGCACCTCCGTGGAAAAGAAATTGCAGAGGACGCAGGAGCACTATCGTTCCCACTCAAGTCCCAATTTTGAAGAATTGAGGTATCTGAAGTCCGACCTTTCCCTAAATCTACGTGGGGCCCTACCTGCTTTGCTATGACGCTCGCGAGGCTCGCGGAATCTGCTATCTGACTGTCCACCCGATTGAAGATTACCGGTGAAGACTTCCTACCTACGTAATGACTAACCTGTGTCATTGACCTACCTAAAATATTAACCCTATCACATCTGGTGAG
>NW_027228809.1:100468-112968 GCF_019399895.1 Cardiocondyla obscurior | reverse complement strand
CTCGCAATGAGAACGAGACGCCCCGGGAGTGCGGAGCCGCATCGCGACGCGGCCCATCCTCCCTCGGTCGACAACCAGGGCCGACCTTCACTTTCATTACGCCTTTAGGTATCGCTGATCCCAATGACTCGCGTACATGTTAGACTCCTTGGTCCGTGTTTCAAGACGGGTCCTAAGAGTACCCAAAGCAGTAGCGTCGCCGACCGGTATCGGTCCCCCGAGTTGCCCCGGGGAACGTTTGCAGGCCTGTCGAAGGTTAACCGTACGACCAACAGCGGGCCAGGACCGGTGACGGCGCTAGGTCCGTAAGCCTCCGTGTACCGTGGCGCGCGCTTGCGACGGCCTCGACGCACTCCCGCGTGTGTGAGAGCTGCGGCCTGATACCTTGCGTGTACCGCCGGGCAGCCGGCCGGGCGACCGAGGGTTTGACGGCGTGCCGTGTTACCGGCGACGCGTCAGACACCGCACCCGGGCCGTAGACCGACACCCAGCGGGTCGCGACGTTCTACTAGGGGAGAAGTGCACGACGACGAAAACGCCGGACATCGGCGCGCGGCAGCGTGCCCGCGCGCGAGCCGTGAGGCCCCGCGGGGCATCGCCCACCGACGCGAAGCCAGCGTCGCTGACGATGAATCTCCCCGTTCGATCTTTTGGGTTTCTTAGGTTTACCCCTGAACGGTTTCACGTACTCTTGAACTCTCTCTTCAAAGTTCTTTTCAACTTTCCCTCACGGTACTTGTTCGCTATCGGTCTCGTGGTCGTATTTAGCCTTAGATGGAGTTTACCACCCACTTAGAGCTGCACTCTCAAGCAACCCGACTCTAAGGAGAGATCCTCCCGAGACGCGCACCGGTCGCTACGGGCCTGGCACCCTCTGCGGGTAAGTGGCCCCATTCAAGATGGACTTGGACGCGACGCGGCACCTCGGGATAAGCGGACCCTCCCAAACACCACATTTCCCTGCGGCGGAACCGCGGGATTCGGTGCTGGGCTCTTTCCTGTTCGCTCGCCGCTACTAAGGAAATCCTGGTTAGTTTCTTTTCCTCCGCTTAATAATATGCTTAAATTCAGCGGGTGATCTCGCCTGCTCTGAGGTCGTCAAAAGAAATTGTCGTGAGGCTGTACTATATATATATAATACGAAGAAGGCGAGACGACGACGACGACGACGCGAGAGAAAAGAGAAACGCAACGCGGCGAAACGCCGCGCGCGAGCGCTTGGTTAGACTACGCCGCGTGCCCCGGTCAAGAGCTGCTACCATACATAGCGCTTTCGTGGACTCGGGAACACGCGCGGTCGACCCGCGCGCGATCTCTCACCTCGCACACACTTTTGCTGCGCAGGGGGCGATCGGTGCACGCAAAATATTTGAAAGAAGAGACGAAGGGAAAATGAGAAAACGAACGAGGCAGAGAGAAAAACCGCGAGAGCGTGGTGGTCTTTCGTCGACGTTGCGTCAACCGCGCCGCGATCCGCGCGCCCGCGCGCGCCAACCAACCGACCACGACGACAACTGGCCAGCCAGCCCGACGCGAACGTCGGAGGCCGGTTTGCGCGTCGTGGTGGCGTCGGCAACGCGACTGCGGCGGCGGCCGGCAGCAGCTGCAGCGGCGACGACCACTCTCTCTCTTATAATACGGTCAGGTTCTCTCGTATCTTTGCTTCGTCGTATATATCTCTAAAATCCCTCCTCTCGAGTTTCCTTTGCGTTGGCGGCGGTAAAGCGACGATATGCGCTCTGTGCAGAAGGAGAACGAGGAGGCGCGCGATTATCTCGCGGCCTCTATTCTCCTCTCCGATCTTCATTCGAAGAAGGAGAGGAAAACTCAAACTCGGTTCTCCGCGCTCCTTATGAACTACTTCTCCGTGGATCAGCCTTGGATCCCGCGCGCGCCGCAAGCGGCACACAGGCCACCTTCCGGGAGTACAAGCGCGAACGAATTGTCGGCTTGTTTCACTCCGGGCGGCGGCGCGCGAGAGGCAGATCTACTCTTTTTCGTTCGGCGCGTATATACGTATAACGTATAAACTCCTTGCAAGAGCTCGCCACGTTTATCACCACCGCGCACGTCCTTCCCTCCCGTGCGCGTGTGCGTGCGTGCGTCTCTCTGCGATTCTCGATCGCATCTTTCGGTCGGTCGTCGTTCATTCGTTCGACCCTCAAACCTCGTTATTTCGGACGACGCCCAACGGGGGCGCGAGAGTACGCCGCCGTTCCGCGAGTATAGAGCGCGCGCAGAGCGCGAGAGCCTTCGTAAAACCCTGATGGAATCCAGCAACTCGCCGCGTGGATAGCGTGCGTAGTGTGCCTGATACCCCGGGGAAGGCGTCATCGACGACTCCTCGCTTCTCTTCTCTTTTCTCGTGGATGCGGGTATAACTCTCTCGCCGGCCGCCGCGATCGGGCGAACGTCCAACGAATCGCTCGTACGCGGCCGTCGAAACGGCGCGCGCAAGCAGTTTGTCTTCGATAAAACGACCCTCAGCCAGGCGTGGTCCGGGAATTGTATCCGTGGACCGCAATGTGCGTTCGAAATGTCGATGTTCATGTGTCCTGCAGTTCACAAGTTGACGCGCAATTAGCTGCGTTCTTCATCGACCCACGAGCCAAGTGATCCACCGTTCAGGGTAATCGTTCCTTCGCGCACCAAGTACGCTCTATCAAGGAATAGACAACAATGTGCGTCTTCTTCGTTTTGGCCCTTCGATCAGCCTGGCCGCGCGTCCGAGCACGCGCGGACCGCCGCCCCTGTTACGGGGGCTACGGCACAATAATGGAGAGAGAGGGAGACGTCGGTTGTCGGCGCGGTGCGAAAACCAAGAGGTTGCGTCTCTCGCGAAGCGAGAGCCGGGGCGGAACTCTTTGAAAAACCATCGGGGTCGAAAATGACTAGCATATTCGACGAACCCTTCAGCGCGCGCGATCGCGCGCGCGCCGGAGGAAGAGCAGCGGCGAGAATCGTCGCTCTCTCCACTCCTCGCCCGGCGCGCACGACGACGCGGCAGCATAGGTTACCACCGGTACGCGGCGCATTCGCGCGCACCGCAACGCGTCCGAATCGCGGAGATAGAGGCAGCGCGCGAGCGCGCCTCCGTAGTCTCCTTCTCACCGATCCTGATCCGCGAGCGGGCGCGCATATAGATGCACCTTCGCGCTCCTCCTGGATTCGCACAACGAGACCAACCGGCCGCGCTAGCCCCGGCTAAGGGGCGCGCTGAGCGCGGTGGTCCGCGCAACAGGTCGTTCGAAGCGCGCGAGAGACAGAGAGTCGGAGAATCTCCGCAGGAAACGAGAGAGAGAGAATGCAAAGAGCGTAATACGGCAATGCGTACAACTCTCGAATCTCTCTTCTTCTCCACAATATGCCCGGGGTCCTCTCTCGCTTTGAGCTCTCGAGATCTCGACACACTCGTCCCGACCGACAATCCTCTCTTATACGACGGCGACGAATGCGGCGCGCACCGCAGCACGCCACCGTTGGCGGCGTGTGAGCGCGCACGCGGTCGTTGCGTCGCATAAACTATTCTCTCCTCTCGATCTCGCAATTTTGCTCGAGCGAAGCGTCGCGTCTCGCGACGGACGCTCCGACGAGGAGTGGGAAGGCGGCGCGGACTCGGAAGACGCGATGTCTCGCGTGCGATTAGATTTTGCGCCCCTTCAGCCACTCTCGACACAACTCGCAGAGTCGTGTTCTAGCTTGTCTGCCCCGTATCGCGGCAGGCAACGTAGTACACGTTACCGTGCGCGCGTACGGTTCCTCGTCCATGCAGTCGCCGGCCGCTGCGCGCTCGTCACGAGAACGGTGCACACAGAGCAGCAGGACCTCCGGAACGTTAATGATCCTTCCGCAGGTTCACCTACGGAAACCTTGTTACGACTTTTACTTCCTCTAAATGATCAAGTTTGGTCATCTTCCCGGCAACATCGGCAATGCCGACGCATTGCCGCGCACCAGTCCGAAGACCTCACTAAATCATTCAATCGGTAGTAGCGACGGGCGGTGTGTACAAAGGGCAGGGACGTAATCAACGCGAGCTTATGACTCGCGCTTACTGGGAATTCCTCGTTCATGGGGAACAATTGCAAGCCCCAATCCCTAGCACGAAGGAGGTTCAGCGGGTTGGGCCTTTCGGCCAGGAACACACGCTGATTCCTTCAGTGTAGCGCGCCCAGAACATCTAAGGGCATCACAGACCTGTTATTGCTCAATCTCGTGCGGCTAGAAGCCGCCTGTCCCTCTAAGAAGATTTGTTTGTACGTTGGTAGTAAAAACCCGCCGGCCGAAGCCGGGGGCCTTCGAAATACCATAAGGTACGCCTATTTAGCAGGCTAGAGTCTCGTTCGTTATCGGAATTAACCAGACAAATCGCTCCACCAACTAAGAACGGCCATGCACCACCACCCACCGAATCAAGAAAGAGCTATCAATCTGTCAATCCTTCCGGTGTCTGGGCCTGGTGAGGTTTCCCGTGTTGAGTCAAATTAAGCCGCAGGCTCCACTCCTGGTGGTGCCCTTCCGTCAATTCCTTTAAGTTTCAGCTTTGCAACCATACTTTCCCCGGAACCCAAAAGCTTTGGTTTCCCGGAAGCTGCCCGCCGAGTCATCGGAGGAACTTCGGCGGATCGCTAGCTGGCATCGTTTATGGTTAGAACTAGGGCGGTATCTGATCGCCTTCGAACCTCTAACTTTCGTTCTTGATTAATGAAAACATTTTTGGCAAATGCTTTCGCTTCTGTCCGTCTTGCGACGATCCAAGAATTTCACCTCTAACGTCGCAATACGAATGCCCCCATCTGTCCCTATTAATCATTACCTCGGGGTTCCGAAAACCAACAAAATAGAACCGAGGTCCTATTCCATTATTCCATGCACGCAGTATTCAGGCGAGGATAGCCTGCTTTAAGCACTCTAATTTGTTCAAAGTAAACGTACCGGCCCGACTCGACACTCAGTAAAGAGCACCGCGACGGGATATTAGTTTGGGCGGCCCCTCGCGGGGCTAAGCCCACCGGTAGGACGTCCCACATCACGCCAGTTAAACACCGCGAGCGGTGAACCGACGGTGTGCGACACAGATTCAACTACGAGCTTTTTAACCGCAACAACTTTAATATACGCTATTGGAGCTGGAATTACCGCGGCTGCTGGCACCAGACTTGCCCTCAATGGATCCTCGTTAAAGGATTTAAAGTGTACTCATTCCGATTACGGGGCCTCGGATGAGTCCCGTATCGTTATTTTTCGTCACTACCTCCCCGTGCCGGGAGTGGGTAATTTGCGCGCCTGCTGCCTTCCTTGGATGTGGTAGCCGTTTCTCAGGCTCCCTCTCCGGAATCGAACCCTGATTCCCCGTTACCCGTTACAACCATGGTAGGCGCAGAACCTACCATCGACAGTTGATAAGGCAGACATTTGAAAGATGCGTCGCCGGTGCTAGGACCGTACGATCAGCACAAAGTTATTCAGAGTCGCCAAAATAAACGGTGGACGCACGGAGATCCGCACGCCACCGATTGGTTTTGATCTAATAAAAGCGTCCCTTCCATCACTGGTCGGGACTCTGTTTTGCATGTATTAGCTCTAGAATTACCACAGTTATCCAAGTAAATGTGGGTACAATCTAATGAACCATAACTGATTTAATGAGCCATTCGCGGTTTCACCTTAATTCGGCATGCACTGAGACATGCATGGCTTAATCTTTGAGACAAGCATATGACTACTGGCAGGATCAACCAGGGAGCTTCGTGTGTGCGATCGCGGTTACTCGCGGTGGAGCAACGCGAAAGACAACGCTACGCTGCTACGGACACTCCGCGAGGAAGAGCCGTGCGCGTTTCGTGTGTCGTTAATGCCGCCGGAACTTTTCGAGCCGGTCGACGGACACGCTTTTCGTATTTATATATACCTTAACGGTATGAAAGATCAAATTTTGTTCTCATTCACCCATAACAGCGGCTTGTAAGGCCGCTTAGCCCTGACGCTAGACCGATCCGATCTGAGACGTCGTGGAGCACTGTTCGTTCAACGGTGCCAGCGGTGAGAACACCGAGGCACCGGTTGAAAATTATTTCGCTACGGCGTACAAGTAAGCGGGAACGGCGACATCGTCAAAGATCTCGCCGAAACCGACACTCTCGTATCCGTGGAGTTGATGTTCGGTAAGCGCAACGATACGTCCGCACGCTTGCTCGGAAGCGAGGGACGATCGCGCGTCCAACACGTAAGTGCGCGCCACATATGAGCCATTCGGTCTCTCGACACCGACTCGTGGCAATGCTGTGTCTTATAGTACCGAACCGGGCGGCCGGGCGGTCGGCGACGCACGGTCTAACGCACGGCGGTATATGGGCGAAACCTGCGAAATTTCGACGCCTCGAGGACTTAGCCGCTGCGTCGTACGTAGTTATTTACGCAAAAGTCCTCGAGCCTCGTGTTGCTTTCGGCAAGTAGTTACCCACGGACAGCTCGAACGGCAAAGTACTCGAGCTCCGTATCGTTTCGGCTCGGATTTACCAACGCCTTCGATTTTCGACTTTGGTGTCGAAACGATCGCCGAGAGCCCGGCGCACATTTGGCCGAATGTCGGCAACACGCCCGAACGATCTCAAAAAGAGAACCAAAGTTCTCGTAGTAAGCGCGAGGCTAAATTCTCTCAAAAAGCGTTCTAGTGCGAACGACACTTTTGTACGCACCGCAGTGCTTCGTCGAGCTCGGTTATACATACGCCGTAACGCTACGGTACGACCAGACCTAGAGCTCGCATGCATCGTGTTGTGCACGAGTCGCCGCAGCGACAACACCTCTTACAGTACCGAACCGAGCGGCCGGGCGGTCGGCGACGCACGGTCTAACGCACGGCGGTATATGGGCGCCGGCGGTGAAATTTCGACGCCGCGCGGACTTAGCCGCTGCGGCGCACGGTAGTTACCTCCGCGTCAAAGATCTCGAGCTCCGTGTTGTTTTACGGCTCGGAGGTACGTACGGACCGCACGAACGGCAGAGTCCTCGAGATACAAAATTTCTTCGTCAAGTATTCACCAATTCCTTCGCTATCCGGCCTCGAAACGATCGCCGAGAGCGTGGCGCACAATTGGCCGAATGTCGGCAAGACGCCCGAACGCTCTCGAAAAAGAGAACCGAAATTCTCGCACTCAGCGCAGTGCAAAACACTTTAAAAATCTCTCTCGAGCGAAAGACACTTTCGTACGCACCGCAGTGCTTCGCCGAGCTCGGTTATACATACGCCGTAACGCTACGGTACGACCAGACCTAGAGCTCGCATGCATCGTGTTGTGCACGAGTCGCCTCAGCGACGACACCTCTTACAGTACCGAACCGAGCGGCCGGGCGGTCGGCGACGCACGGTCTAACGCACGGCGGTATATGGGCGCCGGCGGTGAAATTTCGACGCCGCGCGGACTTAGCCGCTGCGGCGCACGGTAGTTACCTCCGCGTCAAAGATCTCGAGCTCCGTGTTGTTTTACGGCTCGGAGGTACGTACGGACCGCACGAACGGCAGAGTCCTCGAGATACAAAATTTCTTCGTCAAGTATTCACCAATTCCTTCGCTATCCGGCCTCGAAACGATCGCCGAGAGCTTGGCGCACATTTGGCCGAATGTCGGCAAGACGCCCGAAAGATCTCAAAAAGAGAACCAAAGTTCTCGTAGTAAGCGCCAAGCTAAATTCTCTCAAAAAGCGTTCTAGTGCGAACGACACTTTTGTACGCACCGCAGTGCTTCGCCGAGCTCGGTTATACATACGCCGTAACGCTACGGTACGACCAGACCGCGAGCTCGCATGCACCGTGTTGTGCACGAGTCGCCGCAGCGACGACACCTCTTACAGTACCGAACCGAGCGGCCGGGCGGTCGGCGACGCACGGTCTAACGCACGGCGGTATATGGGCGCCGGCGGTGAAATTTCGACGCCGCGCGGACTTAGCCGCTGCGGCGCACGGTAGTTACCTCCGCGTCAAAGATCTCGAGCTCCGTGTTGTTTTACGGCTCGGAGGTACGTACGGACCGCACGAACGGCAGAGTCCTCGAGATACAAAATTTCTTCGTCACGTATTCACCAATTCCTTCGCTATCCGGCCTCGAAACGATCGCCGAGAGCTTGGCGCACATTGGCCGAATGTCGGCAAGACGCCCGAAAGATCTCAAAAAGAGAACCAAAGTTCTCGTAGTAAGCGCGAAGCTAAATTCTCTCAAAAAGCGTTCTAGTGCGAACGACACTTTTGTACGCACCGCAGTGCTTCGCCGAGCTCGGTTATACATACGCCGTAACGCTACGGTACGACCAGACCGAGATCTCGCATGCATCGTGTTGTGCACGAGTCGCCGCAGCGACGACACCTCTTACAGTACCGAACCGAGCGGCCGGGCGGTCGGCGACGCACGGTCTAACGCACGGCGGTATATGGGCGCCGGCGGTGAAATTTCGACGCCGCGCGGACCGCTGCGGCGCACGGTAGTTACCTCCGCGTCAAAGATCTCGAGCTCCGTGTTGTTTTACGGCTCGGAGGTACGTACGGACCGCACGAACGGCAGAGTCCTCGAGATACAAAATTTCTTCGTCACGTATTCACCAATTCCTTCGCTATCCGGCCTCGAAACGATCGCCGAGAGCTTGGCGCACATTTGGCCGAATGTCGGCAAGACGCCCGAAAGATCTCAAAAGAGAACCAAAGTTCTCGTAGTAAGCGCGAAGCTAAATTCTCTCAAAAAGCGTTCTAGTGCGAACGACACTTTTGTACGCACCGCAGTGCTTCGCCGAGCTCGGTTATACATACGCCGTAACGCTACGGTACGACCAGACCGCGAGCTCGCATGCATCGTGTTGTGCACGAGTCGCCGCAGCGACGACACCTCTTACAGTACCGAACCGAGCGGCCGGGCGGTCGGCGACGCACGGTCTAACGCACGGCGGTATATGGGCGCCGGCGGTGAAATTTCGACGCCGCGCGGACTTAGCCGCTGCGGCGCACGGTAGTTACCTCCGCGTCAAAGATCTCGAGCTCCGTGTTGTTTTACGGCTCGGAGGTACGTACGGACCGCACGAACGGCAGAGTCCTCGAGATACAAAATTTCTTCGTCACGTATTCACCAATTCCTTCGCTATCCGGCCTCGAAACGATCGCCGAGAGCTTGGCGCACATTTGGCCGAATGTCGGCAAGACGCCCGAAAGATCTCAAAAAGAGAACCAAAGTTCTCGTAGTAAGCGCCAAGCTAAATTCTCTCAAAAAGCGTTCTAGTGCGAACGACACTTTTGTACGCACCGCAGTGCTTCGCCGAGCTCGGTTATACATACGCCGTAACGCTACGGTACGACCAGACCGAGAGCTCGCATGCATCGTGTTGTGCACGAGTCGCCGCAGCGACGACACCTCTTACAGTACCGAACCGAGCGGCCGGGCGGTCGGCGACGCACGGTCTAACGCACGGCGGTATATGGGCGCCGGCGGTGAAATTTCGACGCCGCGCGGACTTAGCCGCTGCGGCGCACGGTAGTTACCTCCGCGTCAAAGATCTCGAGCTCCGTGTTGTTTTACGGCTCGGAGGTACGTACGGACCGCACGAACGGCAGAGTCCTCGAGATACAAAATTTCTTCGTCACGTATTCACCAATTCCTTCGCTATCCGGCCTCGAAACGATCGCCGAGAGCTTGGCGCACATTTGGCCGAATGTCGGCAAGACGCCCGAAAGATCTCACAAAGAGAACCAAAGTTCTCGTAGTAAGCGCGAAGCTAAATTCTCTCAAAAAGCGTTCTAGTGCGAACGACACTTTTGTACGCACCGCAGTGCTTCGCCGAGCTCGGTTATACATACGCCGTAACGCTACGGTACGACCAGACCGCGAGCTCGCATGCATCGTGTTGTGCACGAGTCGCCGCAGCGACGACACCTCTTACAGTACCGAACCGAGCGGCCGGGCGGTCGGCGACGCACGGTCTAACGCACGGCGGTATATGGGCGCCGGCGGTGAAATTTCGACGCCGCGCGGACTTAGCCGCTGCGGCGCGCGGTAGTTACCTCCGCGTCAAAGATCTCGAGCTCCGTGTTGTTTTACGGCTCGGAGGTACGTACGGACCGCACGAACGGCAGAGTCCTCGAGATACAAAATTTCTTCGTCACGTATTCACCAATTCCTTCGCTATCCGGCCTCGAAACGATCGCCGAGAGCTTGGTGCACATTTGGCCGAATGTCGGCAAGACGCCCGAAAGATCTCAAAAAGAGAACCAAAGTTCTCGTAGTAAGCGCCAAGCTAAATTCTCTCAAAAAGCGTTCTAGTGCGAACGACACTTTTGTACGCACCGCAGTGCTTCGCCGAGCTCGGTTATACATACGCCGTAACGCTACGGTACGACCAGACCGCGAGCTCGCATGCACCGTGTTGTGCACGAGTCGCCGCAGCGACGACACCTCTTACAGTACCGAACCGAGCGGCCGGGCGGTCGGCGACGCACGGTCTAACGCACGGCGGTATATGGGCGCCGGCGGTGAAATTTCGACGCCGCGCGGACTTAGCCGCAGCGAAGTCCGCGAGCCTCGTGTTGCTTTTACCACGTAGTTACTTCCGAGCGGTCCGACCGTCAAAGTTCGCGAGCCTCGTGTTGCTTTTGGAACGTAGTTACTTCCGAGCGGTTTGATCGGCAAAGTACGCGAGCCTCGTGTTGCTTTTACCACGTAGTTACTTCCAGCGGTCCGACCGTCAAAGTCCGCGAGCCTCGTGTTGCTTTCGGCTCGGAGTTACTTCCGCGCGGTCCTAGCGGCAAAGTACGCGAGCCTCGTGTTGCTTTCGGGTCAGGTTACTTCCGCGCGGTCCGATCGGCAAAGTACGCGAGCCTCGTGTTGCTTTCGGCTTGGAGTTACTTCCGCGCGGTCCTAGCGGCAAAGTACGCGAGCCTCGTGTTGCTTTCGGCTCGGAGTTACTTCCGCGCGGTCCTAGCGGCAAAGTACGCGAGCCTCGTGTTGCTTTCGGCTCGGAGTTACTTCCGCGCGGTCCGATCGGCAAGTACGCGAGCCTCGTGTTGCTTTCGGCTCGGAGTTACTTCCGCGCGGTCCTAGCGGCAAAGTACGCGAGCCTCGTGTTGCTTTCGGCTCAGGTTACTTCCGCGGTCCTAGCGGCAAAGTACGCGAGCCTCGTGTTGCTTTCGGCTCGGAGTTACTTCCGCGCGGTCCTAGCGACAAAGTACGCGAGCTCGTGTTGCTTTCGGCTCGGAGTTACTTCCGCGCGGTCCGATCGGCAAAGTACGCGACCTCGTGTTGCTTTCGGCTCGGAGTTACTTCCGCGCGGTCCTAGCGGCAAGTACGCGAGCCTCGTGTTGCTTTCGGCTCGGAGTTACTTCCGCGCGGTCCTAGCGGCAAAGTACGCTAGCCTCGTGTTGCTTTCGGCTCGGAGTTACTTCGGCGCGGTCCGATCGGCAAAGTACGCGAGCCTCGTGTTGCTTTCGGCTCGGGTTACTTCCGCGCGGTCCGACCGGCAAGTACGCGAGCCTCGTGTTGCTTTCGGCTCGGAGTTACTTCCGCGCGGTCCTAGCGGCAAAGTACGCGAGCCTCGTGTTGCTTTCGGCTCGGAGTTACTTCCGCGCGGTCCGATCGGCAAAGTACGCGAGCCTCGTGTTGCTTTCGGCTCGGAGTTACTTACGCGCGGTCCTAGCGGCAAAGTACGCGAGCCTCGTGTTGCTTTCGGCTCGGAGTTACTTCCGCGCGGTCCGATCGGCAAAGTACGCGAGCCTCGTGTTGCTTTCGGCTCGGAGTTACTTCCGCGCGGTTCTAGCGGCAAAGTACGCGAGCCTCGTGTTGCTTTCGGCTCGGAGTTACTTCCGCGCGGTCCGAGCGGCAAAGTACGCGAGCCTCGTGTTGCTTTCGGCTCGGAGTTACTTCCGCGCGGTCCGATCGGCAAAGTACGCGAGCCTCGTGTTGCTTTCGGCAGGTTACTTCCGAGCGGTCCGACCGTCAAAGTCCGCGAGCCTCGTGTTGCTTTCGGCTCGGAGTTACTTCCGCGCGGTTCTAGCGGCAAAGTACGCGAGCCTCGTGTTGCTTTCGGGTCGGAGTTACTTCCGCGCGGTCCGATCGGCAAAGTACGCGAGCCTCGTGTTGCTTTCGGCTTGGAGTTACTTCCGCGCGGTCCTAGCGGCAAAGTACGCGAGCCTCGTGTTGCTTTCGGCTCGGAGTTACTTCCGCGCGGTCCTAGCGGCAAAGTACGCGAGCCTCGTGTTGCTCTCGGCTCGGAGTTACTTCCGCGCGGTCCGATCGGCAAAGTACGCGAGCCTCGTGTTGCTTTCGGCTCGGAGTTACTTCCGCGCGGTCCTAGCGGCAAAGTACGCGAGCCTCGTGTTGCTTTCGGCTCGGGGTTACTTCCGCGCGGTCCTAGCGGCAAAGTACGCGAGCCTCGTGTTGCTTTCGGCTCGGAGTTACTTCCGCGCGGTCCTAGCGACAAAGTACGCGAGCCTCGTGTTGCTTTCGGCTCGGAGTTACTTCCGCGCGG
>NW_027228809.1:75468-92968 GCF_019399895.1 Cardiocondyla obscurior | reverse complement strand
GCAGCGGCGACGACCACTCTCTCTCTCTTATAATACGGTCAGGTTCTCTCGTATCTTTGCTTCGTCGTATATATCTCTAAAATCCCTCCTCTCGAGTTTCCTTTGCGTTGGCGGCGGTAAAGCGACGATATGCGCTCTGTGCAGAAGGAGAACGAGGAGGCGCGCGATTATCTCGCGGCCTCTATTCTCCTCTCCGATCTTCATTCGAAGAAGGAGAGGAAAACTCAAACTCGGTTCTCCGCGCTCCTTATGAACTACTTCTCCGTGGATCAGCCTTGGATCCCGCGCGCGCCGCAAGCGGCACACAGGCCACCTTCCGGGAGTACAAGCGCGAACGAATTGTCGGCTTGTTTCACTCCGGGCGGCGGCGCGCGAGAGAGATCTACTCTTTTTCGTTCGGCGCGTATATACGTATAACGTATAAACTCCTTGCAAGAGCTCGCCACGTTTATCACCACCGCGCACGTCCTTCCCTCCCGTGCGTGTGTGCGTGCGTGCGGCTCTCTGCGATTCTCGATCGCATCTTTCGGTCGGTCGTCGTTCATTCGTTCGACCCTCAAACCTCGTTATTTCGGACGACGCCCAACGGGGCGCGAGAGTACGCCGCCGTTCCGCGAGTATAGAGAGCGCGCGCAGAGAGCGCGAGAGCCTTCGTAAAACCCTGATGGAATCCAGCAACTCGCCGCGTGGATAGCGTGCGTAGTGTGCCTGATACCCCGGGGAAGGCGTCATCGACGACTCCTCGCTTCTCTTCTCTTTTCTCGTGGATGCGGGTATAACTCTCTCGCCGGCCGCCGCGATCGGGCGAACGTCCAACGAATCGCTCGTACGCGGCCGTCGAAACGGCGCGCGCAAGCAGTTTGTCTTCGATAAAACGACCCTCAGCCAGGCGTGGTCCGGGAATTGTATCCGTGGACCGCAATGTGCGTTCGAAATGTCGATGTTCATGTGTCCTGCAGTTCACAAGTTGACGCGCAATTAGCTGCGTTCTTCATCGACCCACGAGCCAAGTGATCCACCGTTCAGGGTAATCGTTCCTTCGCGCACCAAGTACGCTCTATCAAGGAATAGACAACAATGTGCGTCTTCTTCGTTTTGGCCCTTCGATCAGCCTGGCCGCGCGTCCGAGCACGCGCGGACCGCCGCCCCTGTTACGGGGGCTACGGCACAATAATGGAGAGAGAGGGAGACGTCGGTTGTCGGCGCGGTGCGAAAACCAAGAGGTTGCGTCTCTCGCGAAGCTAGAGCCGGGGCGGAACTCTTTGAAAAACCATCGGGGTCGAAAATGACTAGCATATTCGACGAACCCTTCAGCGCGCGCGATCGCGCGCGCGCGGGACCGGAGGAAGAGCAGCGGCGAGAATCGTCGCACTCTCCACTCCTCGCCCGGCGCGCACGACGACGCGGCAGCATAGGTTACCACCGGTACGCGGCGCATTCGCGCGCACCGCAACGCGTCCGAATCGCGGAGATAGAGGCAGCGCGCGAGCGCGCCTCCGTAGTCTCCTTCTCACCGATCCTGATCCGCGAGCGGGCGCGCATATAGATGCACCTTCGCGCTCCTCCTGGATTCGCACAACGAGACCAACCGGCCGCGCTAGCCCCGGCTAAGGGGCGCGCTGAGCGCGGTGGTCCGCGCAACAGGTCGTTCGAAGCGCGCGAGAGACAGAGAGTCGGAGAATCTCCGCAGGAAACGAGAGAGAGAGAATGCAAAGAGCGTAATACGGCAATGCGTACAACTCTCGAATCTCTCTTCTTCTCCACAATATGCCCGGGGTCCTCTCTCGCTTTGAGCTCTCGAGATCTCGACACACTCGTCCCGACCGACAATCCTCTCTTATACGACGGCGACGAATGCGGCGCACACCGCAGCACGCCACCGTTGGCGGCGTGTGAGCGCGCACGCGGTCGTTGCGTCGCATAAACTATTCTCTCCTCTCGATCTCGCAATTTTGCTCGAGCGAAGCGTCGCGTCTCGCGACGGACGCTCCGACGAGGAGTGGGAAGGCGGCGCGGACTCGGAAGACGCGATGTCTCGCGTGCGATTAGATTTTGCGCCCCTTCAGCCACTCTCGACACAACTCGCAGAGTCGTGTTCTAGCTTGTCTGCCCCGTATCGCGGCAGGCAACGTAGTACACGTTACCGTGCGCGCGTACGGTTCCTCGTCCATGCAGTCGCCGGCCGCTGCGCGCGCGTCACGAGAACGGTGCACACAGAGCAGCAGGACCTCCGGAACGTTAATGATCCTTCCGCAGGTTCACCTACGGAAACCTTGTTACGACTTTTACTTCCTCTAAATGATCAAGTTTGGTCATCTTCCCGGCAACATCGGCAATGCCGACGCATTGCCGCGCACCAGTCCGAAGACCTCACTAAATCATTCAATCGGTAGTAGCGACGGGCGGTGTGTACAAAGGGCAGGGACGTAATCAACGCGAGCTTATGACTCGCGCTTACTGGGAATTCCTCGTTCATGGGGAACAATTGCAAGCCCCAATCCCTAGCACGAAGGAGGTTCAGCGGGTTACCCGGGCCTTTCGGCCAGGGAACACACGCTGATTCCTTCAGTGTATCGCGCGTGCGGCCCAGAACATCTAAGGGCATCACAGACCTGTTATTGCTCAATCTCGTGCGGCTAGAAGCCGCCTGTCCCTCTAAGAAGATTTGTTTGTACGTTGGTAGTAAAAACCCGCCGGCCGAAGCCGGGGCCTTCGAATACCATAAGGTACGCCTATTTAGCAGGCTAGAGTCTCGTTCGTTATCGGAATTAACCAGACAAATCGCTCCACCAACTAAGAACGGCCATGCACCACCACCCACCGAATCAAGAAAGAGCTATCAATCTGTCAATCCTTCCGGTGTCTGGGCCTGGTGAGGTTTCCCGTGTTGAGTCAAATTAAGCCGCAGGCTCCACTCCTGGTGGTGCCCTTCCGTCAATTCCTTTAAGTTTCAGCTTTGCAACCATACTTTCCCCGGAACCCAAAAGCTTTGGTTTCCCGGAAGCTGCCCGCCGAGTCATCGGAGGAACTTCGGCGGATCGCTAGCTGGCATCGTTTATGGTTAGAACTAGGGCGGTATCTGATCGCCTTCGAACCTCTAACTTTCGTTCTTGATTAATGAAAACATTTTTGGCAAATGCTTTCGCTTCTGTCCGTCTTGCGACGATCCAAGAATTTCACCTCTAACGTCGCAATACGAATGCCCCCATCTGTCCCTATTAATCATTACCTCGGGGTTCCGAAAACCAACAAAATAGAACCGAGGTCCTATTCCATTATTCCATGCACGCAGTATTCAGGCGAGGATAGCCTGCTTTAAGCACTCTAATTTGTTCAAAGTAAACGTACCGGCCCGACTCGACACTCAGTAAAGAGCACCGCGACGGGATATTAGTTTGGGCGGCCCCTCGCGGGGCTAAGCCCACCGGTAGGACGTCCCACATCACGCCAGTTAAACACCGCGAGCGGTGAACCGACGGTGTGCGACACAGATTCAACTACGAGCTTTTTAACCGCAACAACTTTAATATACGCTATTGGAGCTGGAATTACCGCGGCTGCTGGCACCAGACTTGCCCTCAATGGATCCTCGTTAAAGGATTTAAAGTGTACTCATTCCGATTACGGGGCCTCGGATGAGTCCCGTATCGTTATTTTTCGTCACTACCTCCCCGTGCCGGGAGTGGGTAATTTGCGCGCCTGCTGCCTTCCTTGGATGTGGTAGCCGTTTCTCAGGCTCCCTCTCCGGAATCGAACCCTGATTCCCCGTTACCCGTTACAACCATGGTAGGCGCAGAACCTACCATCGACAGTTGATAAGGCAGACATTTGAAAGATGCGTCGCCGGTGCTAGGACCGTACGATCAGCACAAAGTTATTCAGAGTCGCCAAAATAAACGGTGGACGCACGGAGATCCGCACGCCACCGATTGGTTTTGATCTAATAAAAGCGTCCCTTCCATCACTGGTCGGGACTCTGTTTTGCATGTATTAGCTCTAGAATTACCACAGTTATCCAAGTAAATGTGGGTACAATCTAATGAACCATAACTGATTTAATGAGCCATTCGCGGTTTCACCTTAATTCGGCATGCACTGAGACATGCATGGCTTAATCTTTGAGACAAGCATATGACTACTGGCAGGATCAACCAGGGAGCTTCGTGTGTGCGATCGCGGTTACTCGCGGTGGAGCAACGCGAAAGACAACGCTACGCTGCTACGGACACTCCGCGAGGAAGAGCCGTGCGCGTTTCGTGTGTCGTTAATGCCGCCGGAACTTTTCGAGCCGGTCGACGGACACGCTTTTCGTATTTATATATACCTTAACGGTATGAAAGATCAAATTTTGTTCTCATTCACCCATAACAGCGGCTTGTAAGGCCGCTTAGCCCTGACGCTAGACCGATCCGATCTGAGACGTCGTGGAGCACTGTTCGTTCAACGGTGCCAGCGGTGAGAACACCGAGGCACCGGTTGAAAATTATTTCGCTACGGCGTACAAGTAAGCGGGAACGGCGACATCGTCAAAGATCTCGCCGAAACCGACACTCTCGTATCCGTGGAGTTGATGTTCGGTAAGCGCAACGATACGTCCGCACGCTTGCTCGGAAGCGAGGGACGATCGCGCGTCCAACACGTAAGTGCGCGCCACATATGAGCCATTCGGTCTCTCGACACCGACTCGTGGCAATGCTGTGTCTTATAGTACCGAACCGGGCGGCCGGGCGGTCGGCGACGCACGGTCTAACGCACGGCGGTATATGGGCGAAACCTGCGAAATTTCGACGCCTCGAGGACTTAGCCGCTGCGTCGTACGTAGTTATTTACGCAAAGTCCTCGAGCCTCGTGTTGCTTTCGGCAAGTAGTTACCCACGGACAGCTCGAACGGCAAAGTACTCGAGCTCCGTATCGTTTCGGCTCGGATTTACCAACGCCTTCGATTTTCGACTTTGGTGTCGAAACGATCGCCGAGAGCCCGGCGCACATTTGGCCGAATGTCGGCAACACGCCCGAACGATCTCAAAAAGAGAACCAAAGTTCTCGTAGTAAGCGCGAGGCTAAATTCTCTCAAAAAGCGTTCTAGTGCGAACGACACTTTTGTACGCACCGCAGTGCTTCGTCGAGCTCGGTTATACATACGCCGTAACGCTACGGTACGACCAGACCGAGAGCTCGCATGCATCGTGTTGTGCACGAGTCGCCGCAGCGACAACACCTCTTACAGTACCGAACCGAGCGGCCGGGCGGTCGGCGACGCACGGTCTAACGCACGGCGGTATATGGGCGCCGGCGGTGAAATTTCGACGCCGCGCGGACTTACCCGCTGCGGCGCACGGTAGTTACCTCCGCGTCAAAGATCTCGAGCTCCGTGTTGTTTTACGGCTCGGAGGTACGTACGGACCGCACGAACGGCAGAGTCCTCGAGATACAAAATTTCTTCGTCAAGTATTCACCAATTCCTTCGCTATCCGGCCTCGAAACGATCGCCGAGAGCTTGGCGCACAATTGGCCGAATGTCGGCAAGACGCCCGAACGCTCTCGAAAAAGAGAACCGAAATTCTCGCACTCAGCGCAGTGCAAAACACTTTAAAAATCTCTCTCGAGCGAAAGACACTTTCGTACGCACCGCAGTGCTTCGCCGAGCTCGGTTATACATACGCCGTAACGCTACGGTACGACCAGACCGAGAGCTCGCATGCATCGTGTTGTGCACGAGTCGTCGGCGACGCACGGTCTAACGCACGGCGGTATATGGGCGCCGGCGGTGAAATTTCGACGCCGCGCGGACTTAGCCGCTGCGGCGCACGGTAGTTACCTCCGCGTCAAAGATCTCGAGCTCCGTGTTGTTTTACGGCTCGGAGGTACGTACGGACCGCACGAACGGCAGAGTCCTCGAGATACAAAATTTCTTCGTCAAGTATTCACCAATTCCTTCGCTATCCGGCCTCGAAACGATCGCCGAGCTTGGCGCACATTTGGCCGAATGTCGGCAAGACGCCCGAAAGATCTCAAAAGAGAACCAAAGTTCTCGTAGTAAGCGCGAAGCTAAATTCTCTCAAAAAGCGTTCTAGTGCGAACGACACTTTTGTACGCACCGCAGTGCTTCGCCGAGCTCGGTTATACATACGCCGTAACGCTACGGTACGACCAGACCGCGAGCTCGCATGCACCGTGTTGTGCACGAGTCGCCGCAGCGACGACACCTCTTACAGTACCGAACCGAGCGGCCGGGCGGTCGGCGACGCACGGTCTAACGCACGGCGGTATATGGGCGCCGGCGGTGAAATTTCGACGCCGCGCGGACTTAGCCGCTGCGGCGCACGGTAGTTACCTCCGCGTCAAAGATCTCGAGCTCCGTGTTGTTTTACGGCTCGGAGGTACGTACGGACCGCACGAACGGCAGAGTCCTCGAGATACAAAATTTCTTCGTCACGTATTCACCAATTCCTTCGCTATCCGGCCTCGAAACGATCGCCGAGAGCTTGGCGCACATTTGGCCGAATGTCGGCAAGACGCCCGAAAGATCTCAAAAGAGAACCAAAGTTCTCGTAGTAAGCGCGAAGCTAAATTCTCTCAAAAAGCGTTCTAGTGCGAACGACACTTTTGTACGCACCGCAGTGCTTCGCCGAGCTCGGTTATACATACGCCGTAACGCTACGGTACGACCAGACCGCGAGCTCGCATGCATCGTGTTGTGCACGAGTCGCCGCAGCGACGACACCTCTTACAGTACCGAACCGAGCGGCCGGGCGGTCGGCGACGCACGGTCTAACGCACGGCGGTATATGGGCGCCGGCGGTGAAATTTCGACGCCGCGCGGACTTAGCCGCTGCGGCGCACGGTAGTTACCTCCGCGTCAAAGATCTCGAGCTCCGTGTTGTTTTACGGCTCGGAGGTACGTACGGACCGCACGAACGGCAGAGTCCTCGAGATACAAAATTTCTTCGTCACGTATTCACCAATTCCTTCGCTATCCGGCCTCGAAACGATCGCCTAGAGCTTGGCGCACATTTGGCCGAATGTCGGCAAGACGCCCGAAAGATCTCAAAAAGGGAACCAAAGTTCTCGTAGTAAGCGCGAAGCTAAATTCTCTCAAAAAGCGTTCTAGTGCGAACGACACTTTTGTACGCACCGCAGTGCTTCGCCGAGCTCGGTTATACATACGCCGTAACGCTACGGTACGACCAGACCGCGAGCTCGCATGCATCGTGTTGTGCACGAGTCGCCGCAGCGACGACACCTCTTACAGTACCGAACCGAGCGGCCGGGCGGTCGGCGACGCACGGTCTAACGCACGGCGGTATATGGGCGCCGGCGGTGAAATTTCGACGCCGCGCGGACTTAGCCGCTGCGGCGCACGGTAGTTACCTCCGCGTCAAAGATCTCGAGCTCCGTGTTGTTTTACGGCTCGGAGGTACGTACGGACCGCACGAACGGCAGAGTCCTCGAGATACAAAATTTCTTCGTCACGTATTCACCAATTCCTTCGCTATCCGGCCTCGAAACGATCGCCGAGCTTGGCGCACATTTGGCCGAATGTCGGCAAGACGCCCGAAAGATCTCAAAAGAGAACCAAAGTTCTCGTAGTAAGCGCGAAGCTAAATTCTCTCAAAAAGCGTTCTAGTGCGAACGACACTTTTGTACGCACCGCAGTGCTTCGCCGAGCTCGGTTATACATACGCCGTAACGCTACGGTACGACCAGACCGAGAGCTCGCATGCATCGTGTTGTGCACGAGTCGCCGCAGCGACGACACCTCTTACAGTACCGAACCGAGCGGCCGGGCGGTCGGCGACGCACGGTCTAACGCACGGCGGTATATGGGCGCCGGCGGTGAAATTTCGACGCCGCGCGGACTTAGCCGCTGCGGCGCACGGTAGTTACCTCCGCGTCAAAGATCTCGAGCTCCGTGTTGTTTTATGGCTCGGAGGTACGTACGGACCGCACGAACGGCAGAGTCCTCGAGATACAAAATTTCTTCGTCACGTATTCACCAATTCCTTCGCTATCCGGCCTCGAAACGATCGCCGAGAGCTTGGCGCACATTTGGCCGAATGTCGGCAAGACGCCCGAAAGATCTCAAAATGAGAACCAAAGTTCTCGTAGTAAGCGCCAAGCTAAATTCTCTCAAAAAGCGTTCTAGTGCGAACGACACTTTTGTACGCACCGCAGTGCTTCGCCGAGCTCGGTTATACATACGCCGTAACGCTACGGTACGACCAGACCGCGAGCTCGCATGCACCGTGTTGTGCACGAGTCGCCGCAGCGACGACACCTCTTACAGTACCGAACCGAGCGGCCGGGCGGTCGGCGACGCACGGTCTAACGCACGGCGGTATATGGGCGCCGGCGGTGAAATTTCGACGCCGCGCGGACTTAGCCGCTGCGGCGCGTAGTTACCTCCGCGTCAAAGATCTCGAGCTCCGTGTACGGCTCGGAGGTACGTACGGACCGCACGAACGGCAGAGTCCTCGAGATACAAAATTTCTTCGTCACGTATTCACCAATTCCTTCGCTATCCGGCCTCGAAACGATCGCCGAGAGCTTGGCGCACATTGGCCGAATGTCGGCAAGACGCGAAAGATCTCAAAAGAGAACCAAAGTTCTCGTAGTAAGCGCGAAGCTAAATTCTCTCAAAAAGCGTTCTAGTGCGAACGACACTTTTGTACGCACCGCAGTGCTTCGCCGAGCTCGGTTATACATACGCCGTAACGCTACGGTACGACCAGACCGAGAGCTCGCATGCACCGTGTTGTGCACGAGTCGCCGCAGCGACGACACCTCTTACAGTACCGAACCGAGCGGCCGGGCGGTCGGCGACGCACGGTCTAACGCACGGCGGTATATGGGCGCCGGCGGTGAAATTTCGACGCCGCGCGGACTTAGCCGCTGCGGCGCACGGTAGTTACCTCCGCGTCAAAGATCTCGAGCTCCGTGTTGTTTTACGGCTCGGAGGTACTTACGGACCGCACGAACGGCAGAGTCCTCGAGATACAAAATTTCTTCGTCACGTATTCACCAATTCCTTCGCTATCCGGCCTCGAAACGATCGCCGAGAGCTTGGCGCACATTTGGCCGAATGTCGGCAAGACGCCCGAAAGATCTCAAAAGGAACCAAGTTCTCGTAGTAAGCGCAAACTAAATTCTCTCAAAAAGCGTTCTAGTGCGACGACACTTTGTACGCACCGCAGTGCTTCGCCGAGCTCGGTTATACATACGCCGTAACGCTACGGTACGACCAGACCTAGAGCTCGCATGCACCGTGTTGTGCACGGGTCGCCGCAGCGACGACACCTCTTACAGTACCGAACCGAGCGGCCGGGCGGTCGGCGACGCACGGTCTAACGCACGGCGGTATATGGGCGCCGGCGGTGAAATTTCGACGCCGCGCGGACTTAGCCGCTGCGGCGCTGCGGTAGTACCTCCGCGTCAAAGTCGCGAGCCTCGTGTTGCTTTCGGCTCGGAGTTACTTCCGGCCGCACGAACGGCAAAGTCCTCGAGATACAAATTTCTTCGTCACGTATTCGCTTCCGCTATCCGGCCTCGAAACGATCGCCGAGGCTTGGCGCACGGCCCGAATGTCGGCAAGACGCCCGAAAGATCTCAAAAGAGAACCAAAGTTCTCGTAGTAAGCGCGAAGCTAAATTCTCGAAAAAGCGTTCTAGTGCGAACGACACTTTGTACGCACGCAGTGCTTCGCCGAGCTCGGTTATACTTACGCCGTAACGCTACGGTACGACCAGACCGAGAGCTCGCATGCACCGTGTTGTGCACGAGTCGCCGCAGCGACGACACCTCTTACAGTACCGAACCGAGCGGCCGGGCGGTCGGCGACGCACGGTCTAACGGCGGTATATGGGCGCCGGCGGTGAGGAATTTCGCGCCGCGCGGACTTAGCCGCAGCGAAGTACGCGAGCCTCGTGTTGCTTTCGGCTCGGAGTTACTTCCGCGCGGTTCTAGCGACAAAGTACGCGAGCCTCGTGTTGCTTTCGGCTCGGAGTTACTTCCGCGCGGTCCGATCGGCAAAGTACGCGAGCCTCGTGTTGCTTTCGGCTCGGAGTTACTTCCGGGCAGTCCGACCGTCAAAGTACGCGAGCCTCGTGTTGCTTTCGGCTCGGAGTTACTTCCGCGCGGTCCTAGCGACAAAGTACGCGAGCCTCGTGTTGCTTTCGGCTCGGAGTTACTTCCGCGCGGTTCGATCGGCAAAGTACGCGAGCCTCGTGTTGCTTTCGGCTCGGAGTTACTTCCGCGCGGTCCTAGCGGCAAAGTACGCGAGCCTCGTGTTGCTTTCGGCTCGGGGTTACTTCCGCGCGGTCCTAGCGGCAAAGTACGCGAGCCTCGTGTTGCTTTCGGCTCGGAGTTACTTCCGCGCGGTCCGATCGGCAAAGTACGCGAGCCTCGTGTTGCTTTCGGCTCGGGGTTACTTCCGCGCGGTCCTAGCGGCAAAGTACGCGAGCCTCGTGTTGCTTTCGGCTCGGAGTTACTTCCGCGCGGTCCTAGCGGCAAAGTACGCGAGCCTCGTGTTGCTTTCGGCTCGGAGTTTCTTCCGCGCGGTCCTAGCGACAAAGTACGCGAGCCTCGTGTTGCTTTCGGCTCGCAGTTACTTCCGCGCGGTCCGATCGGCAAAGTACGCGAGCCTCGTGTTGCTTTCGGCTCGGAGTTACTTCCGCGCGGTCCTAGCGGCAAAGTACGCGAGCCTCGTGTTGCTTTCGGCTCGGAGTTACTTCCGCGCGGTCCTAGCGGCAAAGTACGCGAGCCTCGTGTTGCTTTCGGCTCGGAGTTACTTCCGCGCGGTCCGATCGGCAAAGTACGCGAGCCTCGTGTTGCTTTCGGCTCGGAGTTACTTCCGAGCTTCCGACCGTCAAAGTCCGCGAGCCTCGTGTTGCTTTCGGCTCGGAGTTACTTCCGCGCGGTCCTAGCGATACGCGAGCTCGTGTTGCTTTCGGCTCGGAGTTACTTCCGCGCGGTCCGATCGGCAAAGTACGCGAGCCTCGTGTTGCTTTCGGCTCGGAGTTACTTCCGCGCGGTCCTAGCGGCAAAGTACGCGAGCCTCGTGTTGCTTTCGGCTCCGAGTTACTTCCGCGCGGTCCGATCGGCAAAGTACGCGAGCCTCGTGTTGCTTTCGGCTCGGAGTTACTTCCGCGCGGTCCTAGCGGCAAAGTACGCGAGCCTCGTGTTGCTTTCGGCTCGGAGTTACTTTCGCGCGGTCCTAGCGGCAAAGTACGCGAGCCTCGTGTTGCTTTCGGCTCGGAGTTACTTCCGCGCGGTCCGATCGGCAAAGTACGCGAGCCTCGTGTTGCTTTCGGCTCGGAGTTACTTTCGAGCGGTCCGACCGTCAAAGTCCGCGAGCCTCGTGTTGCTTTCGGCTCGGAGTTACTTCCGCGCGGTCCTAGCGGCAAAGTACGCGAGCCTCGTGTGCTTTCGGGTCAGGTTACTTCCGCGCGGTCCGATCGGCAAAGTACGCGAGCCTCGTGTTGCTTTCGGCTCGGAGTTACTTCCGCGCGGTCCTAGCGGCAAAGTACGCGAGCCTCGTGTTGCTTTCGGCTCGGTTACTTCCGCGCGGTCTAGCGGCAAAGTACGCGAGCCTCGTGTTGCTTTCGGCTCGGAGTTACTTCCGCGCGGTCCGATCGGCAAAGTACGCGAGCCTCGTGTTGCTTTCGGCTCAGGTTACTTCCGCGCGGTCCTAGCGGCAAAGTACGCGAGCCTCGTGTTGCTTTCGGCTCGGAGTTACTTCCGCGCGGTCCGAGCGGCAAAGTACGCGAGCCTCGTGTTGCTTTCGGCTCGGGTTACTTCCGCGCGGTTTAGCGACAAAGTACGCGAGCCTCGTGTTGCTTTCGGCTCGGAGTTACTTCCGCGCGGTCCGATCGGCAAAGTACGCGAGCCTCGTGTTGCTTTCGGCTCGGAGTTACTTCCGCGCGGTCCTAGCGGCAAAGTACACGAGCCTCGTGTTGCTTTCGGCTCGGGGTTACTTCCGCGCGGTCCTAGCGACAAAGTACGCGAGCCTCGTGTTGCTTTCGGCTCGGAGTTACTTCCGCGCGGTCCGATCGGCAAAGTACGCGAGCCTCGTGTTGCTTTCGGCTCGGAGTTACTTCCGAGCGGTCCGACCGTCAAAGTCCGCGAGCCTCGTGTTTTTCGGCTCGGAGTTACTTCCGCGCGGTCCTAGCGGCAAAGTACGCGAGCCTCGTGTTGCTTTCGGCTCGGAGTTACTTCCGCGCGGTCCGATCGGCAAAGTACGCGAGCCTCGTGTTGCTTTCGGCTCGGGGTTACTTCCGCGCGGTCCTAGCGGCAAAGTACGCGAGCCTCGTGTTGCTTTCGGGTCGGAGTTACTTCCGCGCGGTCCGATCGGCAAAGTACGCGAGCCTCGTGTTGCTTTCGGCTCGGAGTTACTTCCGCGCGGTCCTAGCGGCAAAGTACGCGAGCCTCGTGTTGCTTTCGGCTCGGAGTTACTTCCGCGCGGTCCTAGCGGCAAAGTACGCGAGCCTCGTGTTGCTTTCGGCTCGGAGTTACTTCCGCGCGGTCCGATCGGCAAAGTACGCGAGCCTCGTGTTGCTTTCGGCTCGGAGTTACTTCCGCGCGGTCCTAGCGGCAAAGTACGCGAGCCTCGTGTTGCTTTCGGCTCGTAGCTACTTTCGAGCGGTTCGGACAACAAAGTCCGCGAGCCCTGTGTTACTACTGCTCGGGGCTGCTTCCGAACGTTTCGGGCAATCAACTTTTTGTTCTCCGTATTGTTTTTTTAAGCTATCTTAGCTATTTTCTCGTAAAAGTTAAATTTTCGCGTTTTGTGCTGTTTTTCAGCTCTCTGCTGGCGATCGTCTATGTTCTTAAATCTCGTGTTATTTTCGAGCTCTTCATTTCGGCCGACGAGCGGCTAAGTTTACGAGTTTTGTGTTGCTTTCTGCACGTAGTTACTTCCGAGCGGTCCGACCGTCAAAGTACGCGAGCCTCGTGTTGCTTTCGGCTCGGAGTTACTTCCGCGCGGTCCTAGCGACAAAGTACGCGAGCCTCGTGTTGCTTTCGGCTCGGAGTTACTTCCGCGCGGTCCGATCGGCAAAGTACGCGAGCCTCGTGTTGCTTTCGGCTCGGGGTTACTTCCGCGCGGTCCTAGCGGCAAAGTACGCGAGCCTCGTGTTGCTTTCGGCTCGGAGTTACTTCCGCGCGGTCCTAGCGGCAAAGTACGCGAGCCTCGTGTTGCTTTCGGCTCGGAGTTACTTCCGCGCGGTCCGATCGGCAAAGTACGCGAGCCTCGTGTTGCTTTCGGCTCGGAGTTACTTCCGCGCGGTCCTAGCGGCAAAGTACGCGAGCCTCGTGTTGCTTTCGGCTCGGAGTTACTTCCGCGCGGTTCTAGCGGCAAAGTACACGAGCCTCGTGTTGCTTTCGGCTCGGAGTTACTTCCGCGCGGTCCTAGCGGCAAAGTACGCGAGCCTCGTGTTGCTTTCGGCTCGGAGTTACTTCCGCGCGGTCCGATCGGCAAAGTACGCGAGCCTCGTGTTGCTTTCGGCTCGGAGTTACTTCCGAGCGGTCCGACCGTCAAAGTCCGCGAGCCTCGTGTTGCTTTCGGCTCGGAGTTACTTCCGCGCGGTCCTAGCGTCAAAGTACGCGAGCCTCGTGTTGCTTTCGGGTCGGGGTTACTTCCGCGCGGTCCGATCGGCAAAGTACGCGAGCCTCGTGTTGCTTTCGGCTCGGAGTTACTTCCGCGCGGTCCTAGCGGCAAAGTACGCGAGCCTCGTGTTGCTTTCGGGTCGGAGTTACTTCCGCGCGGTCCGATCGGCAAAGTACGCGAGCCTCGTGTTGCTTTCGGCAGGTTACTTCCGCGCGGTCCTAGCGGCAAAGTACGCGAGCCTCGTGTTGCGGCTCGAGTTACTTCCGCGCGGTCCTAGCGGCAAAGTACGCGAGCCTCGTGTTGCTTTCGGCTCGGAGTTACTTCCGCGCGGTCCGATCGGCAAAGTACGCGAGCCTCGTGTTGCTTTCGGCTCGGAGTTACTTCCGCGCGGTCCTAGCGGCAAAGTACGCGAGCCTCGTGTTGCTTTCGGCTTGTAGCTACTTTCGAGCGGTTCGGACAACAAAGTCCGCGAGCCTGTGTTACTACTGCTCGGGGCTTCCGAACGTTTCGGGCAATAACTTTTGTTCTCCGTATTGTTTTTAAGCTATCTTAGCTATTTTCTCGTAAAAGTTAAATTTTCGCGTTTTGTGCTGTTTTTTCGAGCTCTCTGCTGGCGATCGTCTCTGTTCTTAAATCTCGTGTTATTTTCTTGAGCTCTTCGTAATTTCGGCCGACGAGCGGCTAAGTTTACGAGTTTTGTGTTGCTTTCTGCACGTAGTTACTTCCGAGCGGTCCGACCGTCAAAGTACGCGAGCCTCGTGTTGCTTTCGGCTCGGGGTTACTTCCGCGCGGTCCTAGCGACAAAGTACGCGAGCCTCGTGTTGCTTTCGGCTCGGAGTTACTTCCGCGCGGTCCGATCGGCAAAGTACGCGAGCCTCGTGTTGCTTTCGGCTCGGAGTTACTTCCGCGCGGGTCTAGCGGCAAAGTACGCGAGCCTCGTGTTGCTTTCGGCTCGGAGTTACTTCCGCGCGGTCCTCGCGGCAAAGTACGCGAGCCTCGTGTTGCTTTCGGCTCGTAGCTACTTTCGAGCGGTTCGGACAACAAAGTCCGCGAGCCCTGTGTTACTACTGCTCGGGGCTGCTTCCGAACGTTTCGGGCAATCAACCTTTTGTTCTCCGTATTGTTTTTTTAAGCTATCTTAGCTATTTTCTCGTAAAAGTTAAATTTTCGCGTTTTGTGCTGTTTTTCGAGCTCTCTGCTGGCGATCGTCTATGTTCTTAAATCTCGTGTTATTTTCTTGAGCTCTTCGTAATTTCGGCCGACGAGCGGCTAAGTTTGAAGTTTTGTGTTGCATTCTGCGTAGTTACTTCCGAGCGGTCCGACCGTCAAAGTACGCGAGCCTCGTGTTGCTCTCGGCTCGGAGTTACTTCCGCGCGGTCCTAGCGACAAAGTACGCGAGCCTCGTGTTGCTTTCGGCTCGAGGTTACTTCCGCGCGGTCTAGCGACAAAGTACGCGAGCCTCGTGTTGCTTTCGGCTCGGAGGTTACTTCCGCGTTCCGATCGGCAAAGTACGCGAGCCTCGTGTTGCTTTCGGCTCGGAGTTACTTCCGCGCGGTCCTAGCGGCAAAGTACGCGAGCCTCGTGTTGCTTTCGGCTCGAGTTACTTCCGCGCTGTCCGATCGGCAAAGTACGCGACCTCGTGTTGCTACGGCTCGGGGCTGCTTCCGAACGTTTCGGGCAAATAACTTGTCGTTCTCCGTAATGTTTTTTTGAGGTATCTGAGTTCTTATATTGTGGCAGGATAAATTTTCGCGATTTGTGCTGTGTTTTCGAGCTCTCTAAGCTGTCGGCCGGCGGAGTGGCAAAGTCCCCGAGCCTCGTGTTGGCACTTTCTCGAGCGAGCTCTCTAAACTGTAGGCCGACGAATTGGCAAGTCCCCAGGAAGCCTCGTGTTGCTTTCTCGAGCTCTCTGAGCTGTCGGCCGGCGGGCAAAGTCCCGAGCCTCGTGTTGCTTTCTCGAGCTCTCTGAGCTGTCGGCCAGCGAATTAGCCAGTCCCCGAGCCTCGTGTTGCTTTCTCGAGCTCTCTGAGCTGTCGGCCGGCAGGTGGCCGATCCCCGAGCCTCGTGTTGCTTTCGGCAGGTTACTTCCGCGCGGTCCTAGCGGCAAAGTACGCGAGCCTCGTGTTGCTTTCGGGTCGGAGTTACTTCGCGCGGTCCGATCGGCAAAGTACGCGAATCGTGTTGCTTTACCACGTAGTTACTTCCCGAGCGGTCCGACCGTCAAAGTCCGCGAGCCTCGTGTTGCTTTCTCAGGTTACTTCCGCGCGGTCTAGCGGCAAAGTACGCGAGCCTCGTGTTGCTTTCGGGTCGGAGTTACTTCCGCGCGGTCCGATCGGCAAAGTACGCGAGCCTCGTGTTGCTTTCGGCTTGGAGTTACTTCCGCGCGGTCCCTAGCGGCCAAAGTACGCGAGCCTCGTGTTGCTTTCGGCTCGGAGTTACTTCCGCGCGGTCCTAGCGGCAAAGTACGCGAGCCTCGTGTTGCTCTCGGCTCGGAGTTACTTCCGCGCGGTCCGATCGGCAAAGTACGCGAGCCTCGTGTTGCTTTCGGCTCGGAGTTACTTCCGCGCGGTCCTAGCGGCAAAGTACGCGAGCCTCGTATTGCTTTCGGCTCGGAGTTACTTCCGCGCGGTCCCTAGCGGCAAAGTACACGAGCCTCGTTGCTAAGCTCCGGAGTTACTTCCGCGCGGTCCTTGACAAAGTACGCGAGCCTCGTTGCTTTCGGCTCGGAGTTACTTCCGCGCGGTCCGATCGGCGAAGTACACCGAGCCTCGTGTTGCTTTCGGCTCAGGTTACTTCCGCGCGGTCCTAGCGGCAAAGTACACAGCGAGCCTCGTGTTTCGGCTCGGAGTTACTTCCGCGCGGTCCTAGCGACAAAGTACGCGAGCCTCGTGTTGCTCGGCAGGAGTTACTTCCGCGCGGTCCGGAGAATCGGCAAAGTACGCGAGCCTCGTGTTGCTTTCGGCTCGGAGTTCCGAGCGGTCCGACCGTCAAAGTCCGCGAGCCTCGTGCGCTTTCGGCTCGAGGTTACTTCCGCGCGGTCCTAGCGGCAAAGTACGCGAGCCTCGTGTTGCTTTCCGGGTCCGGAGTTACTTCCGCGCGGTCCGATCGGCCAAGTACGCGAGCCTCGTGTTGCTTTCGGCTCAGGTTACTTCCGCGCGGTCCTAGCGGCGAGTACGCGAGCCTCGTGTTGCTTTCGGGTCGGAGTTACTTCCGCGCGGTCCGATCGGCAAGTACGCGAGCCTCGTGTTGCTTTCGGCAGGTTACTTCCGCGCTACAGCGGCAAAGTACGAGCCTCGTGTTGCTTTCGGCTCGGAGTTACTTCCGCGCGGTCCTAGCGGCAAAGTACGCGAGCCTCGTGTTGCTTTCGGGTCGGAGTTACTTCCGCGCGGTCCGATCGGCAAAGTACGCGAGCCTCGTGTTGCTTTCGGCTTGGAGTTACTTCCGAGCGGTCCGACCGTCAAAGTCCGCGAGCCTCGTGTTGCTTTCGGCTCGGGGTTACTTCCGCGCGGTCCTAGCGGCAAAGTACGCGAGCCTCGTGTTGCTTTCGGGTCGGAGTTACTTCCGCGCGGTCCGATCGGCAAAGTACGCGAGCCTCGTGTTGCTTTCGGCAGGTTACTTCCGCGCGGTCCTAGCGGCAAAGTACGCGAGCCTCGTGTTGCTTTCGGCTCGGAGTTACTTCCGCGCGGTCCTAGCGGCAAAGTACGCGAGCCTCGTGTTGCTTTCGGGTCGGAGTTACTTCCGCGCGGTCCGATCGGCAAAGTACGCGAGCCTCGTGTTGCTTTCGGCTTGGAGTTACTTCCGAGCGGTCCGACCGTCAAAGTCCGCGAGCCTCGTGTTGCTTTCGGCTCGGGGTTACTTCCGCGCGGTCCTAGCGGCAAAGTACGCGAGCCTCGTGTT
>NW_027228809.1:44435-72034 GCF_019399895.1 Cardiocondyla obscurior | reverse complement strand
CCGTAACGCTACAGTACGACCAGACCGTCGCATGCGCCTGTCGGGCATTGCAGTCGCCTGCTTGACGACACCTCTTCTAGTCACCAGGCCAAGGCGGCCGGGCGGTCGGCTGAACGCCCGGTCTAACGCACGGCGGTATCTTTGAAGCAGCAGTCAATTTTCGACGCCGCGCCGGAAGCTCCGCCTGGCGATCCGCGAGGCATAATGTTAACACCTGCCGCCAGTTCTTCAGGCGGTCAGAGCCGTCGAGATTCGCGAAACCTCGTATTGCTTTTTGGAACAGTGAAGTTCCACTTCCCAAACGGTTTGATCGGCAAGTACGCAACCTCATCATTTGCTTTGGTTACTTCAGGCGGTCGACAAATTAAAGGTCCATATGAGCCATCATTGTTTAGCTGAAACCAGGTTGCTTCGGGTCTGGCGGCAAGTACTGAGCCTCGTGTTGCGCCGGGTCGGAGTTACTTCCGCCGCGGTCCAGTCGACAAGTACATGAACCTCAGTACTGGCCCGGGTTCTTCGCGCGGTCCCTGGCAGCAGAAATGTGAGCCTCGTTTCGTCGAAGAGTTCGCTTCGCGCGATTCTCAGCGGCGAAGTGCGCTGACCTCGTGTGCTTTCGGCTCGGAGTTACTTCCGCGCGGTCAGTGGCAAAGTACCGCTGACCTCATCAGTGCGCTTTAAACAGGAGTGCCCCCGCGCAGTCCTAGCGGCAAAGTACGCGAGCCTCGTTGCTTTCGGCTCGGGTTGCTTTTTAGCTACCGCGCGGTCCCTAGCGGCAATGCGACCTCGTGTTTAGCTTTCAAACAGGTTATTGCGCGGGTCTGGCGACAAAGTACGATGACCTCGGTATTGCACTGAAGCTCGGGTGCTTCCGCCTGATTGATCGCAAAGTACGCGAGCCTCGTGTTGCTTTCGGCTCAGGTTACTTCCGAGCGGTCCGACCGTCCAAAGTCCGCGAGCCTCGTTTCCAAACAGAGTTGCTACTTTGGTCTCCCAGACCGAGTGCGCGAGCATAAGTGTTTAGCGCAAGTTCAGTTACTTTGCGCGTTAGAATCGGCAAGTGCCGCGAGCTCCAGTGTTGCTTTCGGCTCAGAGTTCGCTTCGCGCGGTCTGGCGGCAAAAATGCGACCTCGTGTTGCTTCAGTTAGTTGCTTCCGCGCGGTCGATCGGCAAGTACGCGACCTCGTGTTGCTTTCGGCGGAGTTACTTCACGCGATTACTGTGTAAGTGCCGACCTCGTGTTGCTTTGGAAGCAGAGTCCCTTACCGCGCGGTCCTGCGGCAAAGTGCATGAGCCGCCAGTGTGCGCAAACAGATTGCACTTCGCCAGTCCGATCAGCGAAGTGCCCTTGAGCTCGTGTTTGCTCGTCAGTTCACTTCCGCGCTGATCCTAGCGACAAAGTACGCGAGCCTCGTGTTGCTGCGGCTGTATTCACTTTCGGCGTTCAGGACAGCCAGTCATAGCGGCCTGTACTGCTCGAGGCTGTGGTTTCAGACGATCAGCTTTTTGTTTCATCATGTTGTTTTCCTTCATCTTGGCTGTTTTCATCGTAAAAGTTAAATTTTAGCGTTTGTATATTTTCGAAATATATTGGCGATCGTCATGTTATATAAATCTCTAGTGGTGTTTTCTTGATATCTTCTTGATTTTCAGTGGTGAAGGCATTCGGTTTACAGTTTCCATTGTTGCTTTCTGCACGTAGTTACTTCAGGCGATTCAGGCCGTCAAGTACGCGAGCCTCGACGTGTTGCTCAAATAAAGTTAAGCTTCCGCGCGATTCGCATTCAATGCGCGAGCCTGTTGGTGCTTTCGGCTCAGGTTACTTCCGCACGGTCAGTCAAGTGAAATGCTGGGCCTCGTGTTGCTTCATTAGAACGCTGCGCGATTACAACAAGTAGAGCCTCGTGTGTTCTTTCGTGAGTTACTTCCCGCGCAGTCCTGCGGCAAAGTAC
Organism: Cardiocondyla obscurior; assembly: GCF_019399895.1. Classification (NCBI taxonomy): domain Eukaryota; kingdom Metazoa; phylum Arthropoda; class Insecta; order Hymenoptera; family Formicidae; genus Cardiocondyla; species Cardiocondyla obscurior. Next base: position 70,085 of record NW_027228809.1, on the reverse strand, counting down.
GCGACCTCATGTTTCCTGCCTAAAACAATGGCTGCTTTCGGCGGGTTCGGACAATGTCCACCAGAAATACAATGTTACTCTGCTCAGGGCTGCTTCCGAAACATTGAGGCAAATCAACTTTTGTTATCCGTGTTGTTTTTTAAGCTGTCTTGGCTTTCATTTTACCGTAAAAAGTTAAATTTTCGCGTTTGTGCTGTTTTTCGAGCTCTGTGCTGCTGGTCGTCTATGTTCTTAAATCTCGTGTTCTTTCTTGAGGCTCTTCGTAATTTCGGCCGAGCCTGGCGACTAAGTTCTGAAGTTTGTGTTTCTGCATTCTGCTGGCAGTTGGCTTCCCGAGCGGTCGACCGTCGAGTACGCGAGCCTCGTGTTGCTTTCGGCTCAGAGTTTTGCTTCCGCCTTTTTGATTCTGGCGGCTCTAAGTGGCCTCGTGGTGCTTTCGGCGCGATTCGCTGCGCGATTACGCGGCCAAAGTGCGCGGCCTCGTGTTACGCTTTCAACAGTTACTTCCGCGCCGGTTCAGTCGGCCAAATGCGCGACTCGTGTGCTTTCGGCGATTGCTCGCCGATCCTCGCACGGCAAAGTGCCTGAAGCCTCGTCATTGCTTTGGCTCAGGTTGCCGCGCTGTCGATCAATGACCCATGAGCCTCGTCGCTTGCTCTACCACTCCGGTGCGCTCACGCGGTCTAGCGGCGCGAACCTCTAATGTTCTTTCAGCTCAGGTGCTGCGCGTTCTGGCGACCAAGTGCCCGAACCTCAGTGTGCGCAAACCAGTTTACTTCGCGCGGTCCGATCGTAATGACCTCGTGTTCTTTCGACTCAGAGTTCCCTTCCGCGCAGTCCTCAGCGGCCGTCACATGACCTCTCGTGTTAGCGCAAACCAGTTAACTGCGCGGTCTGGCAATAAATTACGCGACCTCGTGTTGCTTTCAGCTGTAGCTGAAGACAGGTTCATGAGTGAGACATATGTGCTGCCAACAGACGTGACGACTGGACGTGGCGCGACTCAAGTCGCAAGCTATCTTTTAACTATTTACCATCATCAAAGTCAAAATTTTTCGCGTTTTGTGCTGTTTGCTGAAGCTCTCTGCTGGCGATCGTCTAATGTTTCCCTTTAATCTCGTATTTATTTTCTGGAAATATTAAAATGAATTTTCATTAGCAGGCAGCTAAGATAAGTTTTTGTGTTTGTATTCTGCATGAGTTACTTCGAGCGCGGTCGATGTCAATACACTACAAGCCTCATGTTGTTGCTTTTCAAACAGGTTACTTCCGCGCCAGGTCTACGCGACAAAATGCGCAGGCCTCTCGTATTAGCGCACCGACAGAATTGCTTCGCGCGGGTCTCGCGACCAAAGTACGGCATCGTGTTTGCGCCGGCTCGGGTGCCCCCGCGCCCGGTTCGATCTGACAAAATGCGCGACCTCGTGGTGTTGCTTCAGCTTGATTACTTCCATACGGTCTGGCAAGTGCGCGGACCTCATCTGTTACTTTCGAAATAAGAGTTGCTTCACTTTGTCCCGATCAGAACTGAAAATGCGAACCTCGTGTTGCTACTGCTCAGATTCACTGCGCGATCCTGGCGACCGATACGCGAGCCTCAGTGTTGCTTTCGAAACCAGTTTACATCACGAGTCCTCGCGATCAAAGTACTGACCTCAGTGTTCGCTTTGCTCAGGTTACTTCCGCGCGGTCAGGCCATCAAGAAATTGCCCGAGCCTCGTCGTTTCGCTTCAAACAGATTTACTTCGCGCGTTCTGGCGACAAAGTGCAGCCTCGTGTTTGCTTTTCAAACGTTTGCTTCGCGCAGTTCGATCAGCTCATGCACGAAACCTGTCGTTGGCGCAAACTCAGGAGTTACTTCCGCGCGGTCTGTGGCCAAAGTACGCGACCTCGTATTTTCGGATCAGTTGCTTCGCGCGATCGATCGACGAGTGCCTCCGGAGCCTCGTGTTATTTTCGGCTTGGAGTTACTTCCGCGCGATTCTGGCGGCAATGCACCGAGCCTCGTGTTGCTTTCGCTCAGTTACTTCCAGCACCGGTCTGCGGCGAAGTACGCCGACCTCGTTTAAAGCAATCAGGAGTTACTTCGCGCAGTTCGATCGACAAATGCGGTATCGTGTTGCTTTCAAGCTCAGAGTTTTCGCTACGCACCAGTTCTCTACAGCGGCAGTGCGGCCTCGTCATTCTTTCAGCTCAGGTGCTTCCGCTGCGGTCTGCTGCCAAAGTGCCTGAAACCTCGTCGTTGCTTCGACCAGGTTGTGCGCCCGGTGTAATCAGAAGTACTGCCCAGGCCTCATGTTGTTTCGACCCAGGTTACTTGCGATTCGTCGACTGAAGAATACGCAGTTATCGATGTTTAGAAAGCTTTCGCTTGGGTTCGCTTTCACGCGCTGGATCTGCAATGAGTGCCTGACTGTATCGTGTTGCTCTGACCTAAGGTTCCTTTGCGCTCGATCAGTCAGCCAGTGCAGTATATGTTGCGCCGGCCCGGAGTTCGCTGCCCGGATACGGCGAAATTGCGCAGCTTGTCAACAGGCTGGCTCGACCGGGTTGCTGCGCGCATTCAGATCAATAAAGTACGCGAACGCCATTGTTCCACTGCAACCAGTTACTTCGCGCCAGATCTGGCAAATGCGCGAGCCTCGTCGTTGCTTTCGATCATGGCCGCCTCGACAGTTCAGGATATAATAGAGATGCGAGCCTGTATTACTACTCAGGGCTCCGCTTCCAGACGTTCAAAAACCCGTCAACTTTGATCTCAATCTTGTTGTTTTTTAAAGCTATCTTAGCTATTTTCCTTCAATAAAAGTTTGGCGTTTTGTTGCTTTCATTTTCAGGCTCTCTGCTGGCGATCTATGTTCTTAATCTCAGGTATTCGACCACTCTTTGAGTACTCTATTAAGCAATTTCCATGGACGGCATTAAAGTTGCAGTTTTGTGGTGCAAATTCTGCACGTAGTTACTTCCGAGCGGTCCGATACGTCAAGAAATTGCGAGCCTCGTGTTGCTTTCGGCTCGGAGTTACTTCCGCGCGGTCCTAACGACAAAGTACGCGGGCATCATGTGCACAATCAGTTCACTTCGCGCGGTCCTGGCGATAAGTGCGCGAACCTCGTGGTTCTTTTCGACCAGGTGCTTCCGCGCGGTTCGATCGGCAAGTACGCGGAGGCACTCGTGTTGCTTTCGGCGGATTTTCCGCGCGGTCCTGGCGGCCCAAAGTGCAACCTCGTAATTGCTCAAACCAGTTCTTCCGCGCTTCGTCGATCGACAAAGTGCGCCGAACCTCGAATCGTTGCTACCGCTCAGTTGCTTCGCTGCCGTCCACCTTTGGCTTTCAAAAGTACGAGCCTCGTGTTGCTTTCATCGGAGTTGCTTCCACAGCGGTCCCAACGTTTCAGTACGCGAGCCTCGTGGTGCTTTTCAAACCAGTTAGCCCCACGCAGCGCCAGATCGGCGATACAAAATGCCGGCCTCGTGTTCAGCGCCTGGCTCAGTTGCTTCCGCGCGGTTCTGATGCGCTGACATAATGTTCGCTTTTTAAATCGAGGTCGCTTCCGCGTCTAGCGGCAAAGTACGCGAGCCTCGTGTTGCTCGGGTCGGAGTTATCGCGGTCGATCGGCAAAAATGCCTGAGGCCTCGTGTTTATGACCCCCAGTTACTTCGCGCGTTCTGTGCGTCAAAATGCGCGATATCGTCTGTTTACTTTCGCTCCGGAGTTCGCTGCACGCGGATCCTACTGCGTCAGTGCGCAGCCTCGTCGTTGTACCAAACAGGTTATGCGCCGGTCGATCAGCAGCCCGCGCCAGGCCTCGTGTTCCTTCAAATCAGTTCACTTCCGCGCGGTCCTAGCGGCAATGCGCGAGCCTCGTCGTTTGGCTCGACAGGAGTTACTTCCGCGCCGGTCTAGCGGCAAAGTACGAGCCTCGTGTTTCGGCTCGGGTTGCGGTCTAGCGACAAGTACGCGGGCCGCCTCGTGGTGCTTTCGGCTCGGAGTTACTTCCGCGCGTTCAGGTGTTGAAATGCGAGCCTCGTGTTGCTTTCGGCTCGGAGTTACTTCGAGCGGTCCGACCGTCAAAGTCCACCGACACTCGTGTTGCTTCGGCTCGGAGTTACTTCCGCGCGGTCCCTGGCGGCAAAGTACGCGGGCTCGTGTTGCACAAACGAGTTACTTCGCCGGATCCACAACAGCCAAGTGCCGATATCATTGGTAGCGCGAGCGTAGCTCTTTCGAGCGGTTCGGACAACAAAATTCGCGACCCCTGTTACTACTGCTCAGGGCTGCTTCCGGACGTTTTTAGACAATCGGCGCTTTTTGTTCGTATTGTTTTTTCTTCATCTTGCTATTTTCTCGTAAAGTTAAATTTTAAAAGCGTTTTCAGACTCTCACTGCTGGCGATCGTCTATGTTCTTAAATCGATGTTATTTATTCGGCTCTTCGTAATTTCGGTAAAGCGAGGCGGCTAAGTTTACGAGTTTTGTGTTGCTTTTCTGCGCCGTCATTGCTTCGGGCGATTCGACCGTTAATGCGCGAAACCTCGTGTTGCTCGGCTCGGGTTAACTTCCATGGTCCTGGCGACAAAGTACCGCCGAGCCTCGTGTTGCTTTCGGCTCGGAGTTACTTCCGCGCGGTCGATCCGGCAAGTGCGCAGTGCTCAAACAGAGTTCGCTGCTGATTCTCGTGGCAAAATACGCGAACCTCATTGGTGCTTTCAACTCAAGGTTCGCTTCGCGCGGTCCTAGCGGCGAAAGTACCGACCTCGTGTTCCGCCGCCTCGGCTCATGCTTCGCCTCAGGCGGTTCAGGACAAGCCAGTCCGCGACTGTGTTACGCTACGCCGGGCTGCGCTCCGAACGTTTCGGGCAATCAACTTTTTGTTCTGCGTATTGTTTTTTAAGCTATCTTAATCACCAATAGAAAGTTCGTTTTTCAGCGTTTATTGCTGTTTTCGAGCTCTGCTGGCGATCGTCTATGTTCTTTAATCTCGTGTTATTTTCTTGAGCTCTTCGTAATTTCGGCCGACGAGCGGCTAAGTTTACGAGTGTTGTGTTGCTTTCTGCACGTAGTTACTTCCGAGCGGTCCGACCGTCAAAGTACGCGAGCCTCGTGTTGCTTTCGGCTCGGAGTTACTTCCGCGCGGTCCTAGCGACAAAGTACGCGAGCCTCGTGTTGCTTTCGTCGGAGTTACTTCCGCGCGGTCTAGCGGCAAAGTACGCGAGCCTCGTGTTGCTTTCGGCTCGGAGTTACTTCGCGCGGTTCGATCAGCAAAAGTACGCGAGCCTCGTGTTGCTTTCGGCTCGGAGTTACCGCGGTCTGCGGAAAAAAGTACGCGAGCCTCGTGTTGCTTTCGGCTCGGGTTACTTCCGCGCGGTCCGATCGGCAAAGTACGCGAGCCTCGTGTTGCTTTCGGCAGTTACTTCCGCGCGGTCCGCCGGGCAAAGTACGCGAGCCTCGTGTTGCTTTCGGCTGGTTACTTCCGCGCGTCCTAGCGGCAAAGTACGCGAGCCTCGTGTTGCTTTCGGCTCGGAGTTACTTCCCGCGCGGTCCGAGCGGTCAAAGTACGCGAGCCTCGTGTTGCTTTCGGCTCGGAGTTACTTCCGCGCGGTCTAGCGGCAAAGTACGCGAGCCTCGTGTTGCTTTCGGCTCGGAGTTACTTCCGCGCGGTCGATCAGCAAAGTACGCGAGCCTCGTGTTGCTTTCGGCTCAGGTTACTTCCGCGCGGTCCTAGCGGCAAAGTACGCGAGCCTCGTGTTGCTTTCGGCTCAGGTTACTTCCGCGCGGTCCGATCGGCAAAGTACGCGAGCCTCGTGTTGCTTTCGGCTCGGAGTTACTTCCGCGCGGTCCTAGCGGCAAAGTACGCGAGCCTCGTGTTGCGGCTCGGAGTTACTTCCGCGCGGTCCTAGCGGCAAAGTACGCGAGCCTCGTGTTGCTTTCGGCTCGGAGTTACTTCCGCGCGGTCCGATCGGCAAAGTACGCGAGCCTCGTGTTGCTTTCGGCTCAGGTTACTTCCGCGCGGTCCAGCGGCAAAGTACGCGAGCCTCGTGTTGCTTTCGGCTCGGAGTTACTTCCGCGCGGTCGGCAAAGTACGCGAGCCTCGTGTTGCTTTCGGCTCGGAGTTACTTCCGCGCGGTGCTAGCGGCAAAGTACGCGAGCCTCGTGTTGGCGCGCCGACGGGTTACTTCGCGCGGTCCGATCGGCAAAGTACGCGAGCCTCGTGTTGCTTTCGGCAGGTTACTTCCGCGCGGTCTAGCGGCAAAGTACGCGAGCCTCGTGTTGCTTTCGGCTCGGAGTTACTTCCGCGCGGTCCGAGCGGCAAAGTACGCGAGCCTCGTGTTGCTTTCGGCTCGGAGTTACTTCCGCGCGGTCCTAGCGGCAAAGTACGCGAGCCTCGTGTTGCTTTCAGTTACTTCCGCGCGGTCCGATCGGCAAAGTACGCGAGCCTCGTGTTGCTTTCGGCTCGGAGTTACTTCCGCGCGGTCCTAGCGGCAAAGTACGCGAGCCTCGTGTTGCTTTCGGCTCGTAGCTACTTTCGAGCGGTTCGGACAACAAAGTCCGCGAGCCCTGTGGTACTACTGCTCGGGGCTGCTTCCGAACGTTTCGGGCAATCAACTTTTTGTTCTCCGTATTGTTTTTTAAGCTATCTTAGCTATTTTCTCGTTAAAGTTAAATTTTCGCGTTTTGTGCTGTTTTTTCGAGCTCTCTGCTGGCGATCGTCTATGTTCTTAAATCTCGTGTTATTTTCTTGAGCTCTTCGTAATTTCGGCCGACGAGCGGCTAAGTTTACGAGTTTTGTGTTGCTTTCTGCACGTAGTTACTTCCGAGCGGTCCGACCGTCAAAGTACGCGAGCCTCGTGTTGCTTTCGGCTCGGAGTTACTTCCGCGCGGTCCTAGCGACAAAGTACGCGAGCCTCGTGTTGCTTTCGGCTCGGAGTTACTTCCGCGCGGTCCGATCGGCAAAGTACGCGAGCCTCGTGTTGCTTTCGGCTCGGAGTTACTTCCGCGCGGTCGATCGGCAAAGTACGCGAGCCTCGTGTTGCTTTCGGCTCGAGTTACTTCCGCGCGGTCCTAGCGGCAAAGTACGCGAGCCTCGTGTTGCTTTCGGCTCAGTTACTTCCGCGCGGTCCGATGGCAAAGTACGCGAGCCTCGTGTTGCTTTCGGCTTGCAGTTACTTCCGCGCGGTCCTAGCGGCAAAGTACGCGAGCCTCGTGTTGCTTTCGGCTCGGAGTTACTTCCGCGCGGTCCTAGCGGCAAAGTACGCGAGCCTCGTGTTGCTTTCGGCTCGGAGTTACTTCCGCGCGGTCCGAGCGGCAAAGTACGCGAGCCTCGTGTTGCTTTCGGCTCGGAGTTACTTCGCGCGGTCCTAGCGACAAAGTACGCGAGCCTCGTGTTGCTTTGGCTCGGGTTACTTCCGCGCGGTCCGATCGGCAAGTACGCGAGCCTCGTGTTGCTTTCGGCTCGGAGTTACTTCCGCGCGGTCTAGCGGCAAAGTACGCGAGCCTCGTGTTGCTTTCGTTCAGTTACTTCCGCGCGGTCGATCGGCAAAGTACGCGAGCCTCGTGTGCTTTCGGCTCGAGTTACTTCCGCGCGGTCCTAGCGGCAAAGTACGCGAGCCTCGTGTTGCTTTCGGCTCGGGTTACTTCCGCGCGGTCCTAGCGGCAAAGTACGCGAGCCTCGTGTTGCTCGGCTCAGTTACTTCCGCGCGGTCGATCGGCAAAGTACGCGAGCCTCGTGTTGCTTTCGGCTCGGAGTTACTTCCGCGGTCCTAGCGGCAGTACCGAGCCTCGTGTTGCTTTCGGCTCGGAGTTACTTCCGCGCGGTCCTAGCGGCAAAGTACGCGAGCCTCGTGTTGCTTTCGGAGAGTTACTGCGCGGTCCAGGCAAAGTACGCGAGCCTCGTGTTGCTTTCGGCTCGGGTTACTTCCGCGCGGTCTGGCGGCAAATACGCGAGCCTCGTGGCTTTCTGGCGGCTACTTTCGAGCGGTTCGGACAACAAAGTCCGCGAGCCCTGTGTTACTACTGCTCGGGGCTGCTTCCGAACGTTTCGGGCAATCAACTCTTTGTTCTCCGTATTGTTTTTTTAAGCTATCTTAGCTATTTTCTCGTAAAAGTTAAATTTTCGGGTTTTGTGCTGTTTTTTAGCCTCTGCTGGCGATCGTCTATGTTCTTAAATCTCGTGTTATTTTCTTGAGCTCTTCGTAATTCGGCCGACGAGCGGCTAAGTTTACGAGTTTTGTGTTGCTTTCTGCGTAGTTACTTCCGAGCGGTCCGATCAAAAATTGCGCGAGCCTCGTGTTGCTTTCGGCTCGGAGTTGCTTCCGCGCGGTCCTAGCGACAAAGTACGCGAGCCTCGTGTTGCTTTCGGCTCGGAGTTACTTCCGCGCGGTCCGATCGGCAAAGTACGCGAGCCTCGTGTGCTTTCGGCTCGGAGTTACTTCCGCGCGGTCCAGCGCGGCAAAGTACGCGAGTCGTGTTGCTTTCGGCTCAGTTACTCGCGCGGTCCTAGCGGCAAAGTACGCGAGCCTCGTCGTTGTTTCGGTCGTAGCTACTTTCGAGCGGTTCGGACAACAAAGTCCGCGAGCCTGTGTTACTACTGCTGGGACTGCTTCCGAACGTTTCGGGCAATCAACTTTTTGTTCTCCGTATTGTTTTTTAAGCTATCTTAGCTATTTTCTCGTAAAAGTTAAATTTCAGTTTTTTGTGCTGTTTTTTCGAGCTCTCTGCTGGCGATCGTCTATGTTCTTAAATATCGTGTTATTTTCTTGAGCTCTTCGTAATTTCGGCCGACGAGCGGCTAAGTTTACGAGTTTTGTGCATTCCACGTAGTTACTTCCGAGCGGTCCGACCGTCAAAGTACGCGAGCCTCGTGTTGCTTTCGGCTCAGAGTTACTTCCGCGGTCCTAGCGACAAAGTACGCGAGCCTCGTGTTGCTTTCGGCTCAGGTTACTTGCGCGGTCCTGGCGACAAAGCGCGCGAGCCTCGTGTTGCTCGGCTCGGAGTTACTTCCGCGCGGTTCGATCGGCAAAGTGCGCGGCCTCGTGTTGCTTTCGGCTGGTTACTTCCGCGCGGTCCTAGCGGCAAAGTACGCGAGCCTCGTGTTGCTTTCGGCTCGGGTTACTTCCGCGCTGTCCGATCGGCAAAGTACGCGAACCTCGTGTTATTCCTATCAGGGCTGCTTCCGAACGTTTCGGGCAAATAACTTATCGTTCTCCTGTGTTTTTTGAGGTATCTGAGTTCTTATATTGTGGCATAATTTGCGTTGTGCTGTGTTTTCGAGCTCTCTAAGCTGTCGGCCGGCGGGGTGGCAAAGTCCCCGAGCCTCGTGTTGCTTTCTCGAGCTCTCTAAACTGTAGGCCGACGGAGTGGCAAAGTCCCCGAGCCTCGTGTTGCTTTCTCGAACTCTCTGGTGTCGGCGGCAGGTGGCAAAGTCCCGAGCCTCGTGTTGCTTTCTCGAGCTCTCTGAGCTGTCGGCCGGCGGAGTGGCAAAGTCCCGAGCCTCGTGTTGCTTTCTCGATCTCCTGGGCTGTCGGCCGGCAGTTTGCAATCGACCTCGTGTTGCTTTCTCGAGCTCTCAAGCTGTCGGCTGGCGGAGTGGCAAAGTCCCCGAGCCTCGTTGCTTTCTCGAGCTCTCTCTGAGCTGTCGGCCGGCGGAGTAGCAAGTCCCAAGCCTCGTGTTGCTCCAGGCTCTGAGCTGTCGGCCGCGGTGGCAAAGTCCCCGAGCCTCGTGTTGCTTTCCTCAGAGCTCTCTGAGGCTGTCAGCTGGCAGGTGGCAAAGCCTTGTGTTGCTCTCGAGCTCTCTGAGCTGTCGGCGGCGGAGTGGCAAGTCCCCGAGCCTCGTGTTGCTTTCGAGCTCTCCTGAGCTGTCGGCCGGCGGGTGGCAAAGTCCCCGAGCCTCGTGTTGCTCCCGAATCTGAGCTGTCGGCCGGCGGTGGCAGGTCCCCGAGCCTCGTGTTGCTCTCGAGCTCTCTGAGGCTGTCGGCCGGCAAGTGGCAAAGTCCCCGACCTCGTGTTGCTTTCTCGAGCTCTCTGAGCTGTCGGCCGGCAGGTGGCAAAGTCCCGAGCCTCGTGTTGCTTTCTCGAGCTCTCTGAGCTGTCGGCCGGCGGAGTGGCCAAGTCCCCGAGCCTCGTGTTGCTTTTTGCGACGGGCTCCGTCGCGCGATCCGCCTCTGGCGAGGCGTAATCGCGCTCGAGAAACGCAGTGGTCTCGTGACAAGACGAATCCCCAAGCCGAGGGCTGAGTCTCAACAGATCGCAGCGTGGTAACTGCTCTACCGGTACCAGCACCCGCCAGGTACCTAAAGTCGTCTACAGACGATTCCGAGTCTCGACATCGAACTCGCGGCTCATGTTCGACCGTTAGACGCCGTGCCGTCGTAGCGGTGAGATCCACGACGGGCGTAAGCGCCGTACGGCAAACCAGGCTCGTGCGACCGATCCGGGGACCGGCCGCCTAGTAGTGTCACATTGTTTTGAGCCTTTCGACTCACGAGACTCCTAGAGGTATCATTGCCACCTTTGACTAGAGAGGATGGCCTTAGGCGTTCAGGCATAATCCGGATGGTTAGCACCACCCGGCCGCTCGACCAGTGCGTGGGACTGATGTCGACCTGCGGTTCCTCTCGTACTGAGCAGGATTACTATAATGACTAGTCATCAGTAGGGTAAACTAACCTGTCTGCGACGGTTCTAAACCCAGCTCACGTTCCTGTTGGCGGGTGAACAATCCGACGCAGCGATTCTGCTTCACTAATGATAGGAAGAGTGACATCGAAGGATCAAGCGACGTCGCTATGAACGCTTTGCACCACAAGCCAGATTATCCCTGTGGTAACTTTTCTGACACCTCTTGCTGAAAACTCTTCAAGCCAAAAGGATCGTCATTTAGCACCACGCTTAGTCTCTATGCGTACTGAACATCGAGATCAAGCCAGCTTTGCCCTTTTGCTCTACGCGAGGTTTCTGTCCTCGCCAGCTGGCCTTAGGACACCTGCGTTATTCTTTGACAGATGTACCGCCCCAGTCAAACTCCCCGCCTGGCAGTGTCCCTCGAATCTGGGTATTATCGGCGATCGGCCGGCGTACCTCTGCCATCGACACGCTTGGCCCTGAACACCGTGACCACCGGGGCACGAAGCCCTCGGGGCACGCGCTCCGCTAACCGAGTAAGTGAGGAAACGATAAAGTAGTGGTATTTCACCGGCGATGTTGCCATCTCCCACTTATGCTACACCTCTCATGTCTCCTTACAGTGCCAGTTAAGTCAAGCTCAACAGGGTCTTCGCTCCCTTAATTTTTCCAAGCCCGTTCCCTTGGCAGTGGTTCGCTAGATGATGAATCCAGGACAGTGGGAATCTCGTTAATCCATTCATGCGCGTCACTAATTAGATGACGAGGCATTTGGCTATACCTCAGAGAGTCATAGTTACTCCGCCGTTTACCCGCGCTTGCTTGAATTTCTTCACGTTGACATTCAGAGCACTGGGCATTGCGTCACACCGCGCGAGGGCCATCGCAATGCTTTGTTTTAATTAGACAGTCGGATTCCCCTAGTCCGTGCCAGTTCTGAGCTGAGCGTTGAATGGCGGCCGAAGAGGACGACCACGACGGCTCGCGCCGCCACGGAAGCCTCGCAGCAAGGAAGATCCGCGGGAGGCCAAGGCACGGGACCGAGCTCGGATCCCTGAACCGGCGCGAGAACGCCGATAGTTCACCTCGCCCAGGCCCGGCACGTCAGCCAGACCCGCTTCCCGACCAAGCCCGACACGCCCCGCTCTCTCGAGCCAATCCTTATTCGAAGTTACGGATCCAATTTGCCGACTTCCCTTACCTACATTAGTCTATCGACTAGAGGCTCTTTACCTTGGAGACCTGCTGCGGATATGGGTACGAACCGGCGCGACACCTCCACGTGGCCCTCTCCTGGATTTTCAAGAGGGGAAGATCGGACACCGCCGCAACTGCGGTGCTCTTCGCGTTCCAAACCCTATCTCCCTGCTAGAGGTTTCCAAGGAACTCGAACGCTTATACAGAAAAGAAAACTCTTCCCGGATCTCCCGACGGCGTCTCCAGGTCATTTTGGGTTACCCCGACGAACACTCTTACGAGGGCCCGAATTGTATGCGGTTCCGCTGCCGGGTTCGGAATAGGAACCGGATTCCCTTTCGCCCGACGGGCGTGTGTCAAAGTTCACTCACCGCGCGCGACGGCACACTCGCGTGTGCGCGCGCTTTTTGTGTGCGCGAGACTTTTCTGCGACAACGAGAGTATCGTACGCCGTCATTGACATAGGATTTCTCTAGGGCTTAGGATCGACTGACTCGTGTGCAACGGCTGTTCACACGAAACCCTTCTCCACGTCAGTCCTCAGGGCCTCGCTGGAGTATTTGCTACTACCACCAAGATCTGCACCGACGGCGGCTCCAGGCAGGCTCGCGCCCAGACCCTTCTGCGCACACCGTCGCGACCCTCCTACTCGTCAGGGCTTCGTGGCGGCCTGTAAGCTCCGGGCGAGTAGTTACCCACGCCCTGCCCACGGCCGCCCCACTTGCCGCTGACGGCGGAGTATAGGCTCGACGCTTCAGCGCCATCCATTTTCAGGGCTAGTTGCTTCGGCAGGTGAGTTGTTACACACTCCTTAGCGGATTCCGACTTCCATGGCCACCGTCCTGCTGTCTTAAGCAACGCCTTTCATGGTGTCCCATGAGCGTCGAGTTGGGCGCCTTAACTCTGCGTTTGGTTCATCCACAGCGCCAGTTCTGCTTACCAAAAATGGCCCAGGCACTCTGATCCGAGATGCTCGTGGCTTCATAGTTCAAGAAAGCCAGAGATCTCACCCATTTAAAGTTTGAGAATAGGTTGAGGTCGTTTCGGCCCCAAGGCCTCTAATCATTCGCTTTACCAGATGAGACTCGCGCGCGTTCCGTGCGGAACGGCCGAGTGCCAGCTATCCTGAGGGAAACTTCGGAGGGAACCAGCTACTAGATGGTTCGATTAGTCTTTCGCCCCTATACCCAGTTCCGACGATCGATTTGCACGTCAGAATCGCTACGGACCTCCATCAGGGGTTCCCCTGACTTCGTCCTGACCAGGCATAGTTCACCATCTTTCGGGTCCCAACGTGTACGCTCTGGGTGCGCCTCTTCTCGCAATGAGAACGAGACGCCCGGGAGTGCGGAGCCATCGCGACGCAGCCCATCCTCCCTCGGTCGACAACCAGGGCCGACCTTCACTTTCATTACGCCTTTAGGTATCGCTGATCCCAATGACTCGCGTACATGTTGGACTCCTTGGTCCGTGTTTCAAGACGGGTCCTAAGAGTACCCAAAGCAGTAGCGTCGCCGACCGGTATCGGTCCCCCGAGTTGCCCCAGGGAACGTTTGCAGGCCTGTCGAAGGTTAACCGTACGACCAACAGCGGGCCAGGACCGGTGACGGCGCTAGGTCCGTAAGCCTCCGTGTACCGTGGCGCGCTTGCGACGGCCTCGACGCACTCCCGCGTGTGAGCTGCGGCCTGATACCTTGCGTGTACCGCCGGGCAGCCAGCCGGGCGACCGAGGGTTTGACGGCGTGCCGTGTTACCGGCGACGCGTCAGACACCGCACCCGGGCCGTAGACCGACACCCAGCGGGTCGCGACGTTCTACTAGGGGAGAAGTGCACGACGACGAAAACGCCGGACATCGGCGCGCGGCAGCGTGCCCGCGCGCGAGCCGTGAGGCCCCGCGGGGCATCGCCCACCGACGCGAAGCCAGCGTCGCTGACGATGAATCTCCCGTTCGATCTTTTGGGTTTCTTAGGTTTACCCCTGAACGGTTTCACGTACTCTTGAACTCTCTCTTCAAAGTTCTTTTCAACTTTCCCTCACGGTACTTGTTCGCTATCGGTCTCGTGGTCGTATTTAGCCTTAGATGGAGTTTACCACCCACTCAGAGCTGCACTCTCAAGCAACCCGACTCTAAGGAGAGATCCTCCCGAGACGCGCACCGGTCGCTGGGCCTGGCACCCTCTGCGGGTAAGTGGCCCCATTCAAGATGGACTTGGACGCGACGCACCTCGGGATAAGCGGACCCTCCCAAACACCACATTTCCTGCGGCGGAACCGCGGGATTCGGTGCTGGGCTCTTTCCTGTTCGCTCGCCGCTACTAAGGAAATCCTGGTTAGTTTCCTCCGCTTAATAATATGCTTGCGGGTGATCTCGCCTGCTCTGAGGTCGAAAAGGAATTGTCGTGAGGCTGTACTATATATATATATACGAAAGAGAGCGAGACGACGACGACGACGACGCGAGAAGAAAACGCAACGCGGCGAAACGCCGCGCGCGAGCTGGTTAGCTTACGCCGCGTGCCCCGGTCAGAGCTGCTACCATACATAGCGCTTTCGTGGACTCGGGAACACGCGCGGTCGACCCGCGCGATCTCACCTCGCACACACGCTGCGCAGGGGGCGATCGGTGCACGCAAAATATTTGAAAGAAGAGACGAAGGGAAAATGAGAAAACGAACGAGGCAGAGAGAACAACCGCGAGAGCGTGGTGGTCTTTCGTCGACGTTGCGTCAACCGCGCCGCGATCCGCGCGCCCGCGCGCGCCAACCAACCGACCACGACGACAACTGGCCAGCCAGCCCGACGCGAACGTCGGAGGCCGGTTTGCGCGTCGTGGTGGCGTCGGCAACGCGACTGCGGCGGCGGCCGGCAGCAGCTGCAGCGGCGACGACCACTCTCTCTCTCTTATAATACGGTCAGGTTCTCTCGTATCTTTGCTTCGTCGTATATATCTCTAAATCCCTCCTCTCGAGTTTCCTTTGCGTTGGCGGCGGTAAAGCGACGATATGCGCTCTGTGCAGAAGGAGAACGAGGGGAGCGCGATTATCTCGCGGCCTCTATTCTCCTCTCCGATCTTCATTCGAAGGAGAGGAAAACTCAAACTCGGTTCTCCGCGCTCCTATGAACTACTTCTCCGTGGATCAGCCTTGGATCCCGCGCGCGCTAAAGCGGCACACGAGGCCACCTTCCGGGATACAAGCGCGAACGAATTGTCGGCTTGTTTCACTCCGGGCGGCGGCGCGCGAGAGGCAGATCTACTCTTTTTCGTTCGGCGCGTATATACGTATAACGTATAAACTCCTTGCAAGAGCTCGCCACGTTTATCACCACCGCGCACGTCCTTCCCTCCCGTGCGTGTGTGCGTGCGTGCGTCTCTCTGCGATTCTCGATCGCATCTTTCGGTCGGTCGTCGTTCATTCGTTCGACCCTCAAACCTCGTTATTTCGGACGACGCCCGCAGGGCGCGAGTACGCCGCCGTTCCGCGAGTATAGAAGGCGCGCGCAGAGAGCGCGAGCCTTCGTAAAACCCTGATGGAATCCAGCAACTCGCCGCGTGGATAGCGTGCGTAGTGTGCCTGATACCCCGGGGAAGGCGTCATCGACGACTCCTCGCTTCTCTTCTCTTTCTCGTGGATGCGGGTATAACTCTCTCGCCGGCCGCCGCGATCGGGCGAACGTCCAACGAATCGCTCGTACGCGGCCGTCGAAACGGCGCGCGCAAGCAGTTTGTCTTCGATAAAACGACCCTCAGCCAGGCGTGGTCCGGGAATTGTATCCGTGGACCGCAATGTGCGTTCGAAATGTCGATGTTCATGTGTCCTGCAGTTCACAAGTTGACGCGCAATTAGCTGCGTTCTTCATCGACCCACGAGCCAAGTGATCCACCGTTCAGGGTAATCGTTCCTTCGCGCACCAAGTACGCTCTATCAAGGAATAGACAACAATGTGCGTCTTCTTCGTTTTGGCCCTTCGATCAGCCTGGCCGCGCGTCCGAGCACGCGCGGACCGCCGCCCTGTTACGGGGCTACGGCACAATATCATGGAGAGGAGACGTCGGTTGTCGGCGCGGTGCGAAAACCAAGAGGTTGCGTCTCGCGAAGCGAGAGCCAGGGCGGAACTCTTTGAAAAACCATCGGGGTCGAAAATGACTAGCATATTCGACGAACCCTTCAGCGCGCGCGATCGCGCGCGCGCGGGACCGGAGGAAGAGCAGCGGCGAGAATCGTCGCACTCTCCACTCCTCGCCCGGCGCGCACGACGACGCGGCAGCATAGGTTACCACCGGTACGCGGCGCATTCGCGCGCACCGCAACGCGTCCGAATCGCGGAGATAGAGGCCGCGCGCGAGCGCGCCTCCGTAGTCTCCTTCTCACCGATCCTGATCCGCGAGCGGGCGCGCATATAGATGCACCTTCGCGCTCCTCCTGGATTCGCACAACGAGACCAACCGGCCGCGCCCAGCGGCTAAGGGCGCGCTGAGCGCGGTGGTCCGCGCAACAGTCGTTCGAAGCGCGCGAGAGACAGAGAGTCGGAGAATCTCCGCAGGAAACGAGAGAGATGCAAAGGCGTAATACGGCAATGCGTACAACTCTCGAATCTCTCTTCTTCTCCACAATATGCCCGGGGTCCCCTCTCGCTTTGAGCTCTCGAGATCTCGACACACTCGTCCCGACCGACAATCCTCTCTTATACGACGGCGACGAATGCGGCGCACGCCGCAGCACGCCACCGTTGGCGGCGTGTGAGCGCGCACGCGGTCGTTGCGTCGCATAAACTATTCTCTCCTCTCGATCTCGCAATTTTGCTCGAGCGAAGCGTCGCGTCTCGCGACGGACGCTCCGACGAGGAGTGGGAAGGCGGCGCGGACTCGGAAGACGCGATGTCTCGCGTGCGATTAGATTTTGCGCCCCTTCAGCCACTCTCGACACAACTCGCAGAGTCGTGTTCTAGCTTGTCTGCCCCGTATCGCGGCAGGCAACGTAGTACACGTTACCGTGCGCGCGTACGGTTCCTCGTCCATGCAGTCGCCGGCCGCTGCGCATCGTCACGAGAACGGTGCACACAGAGCAGCAGGACCTCCGGAACGTTAATGATCCTTCCGCAGGTTCACCTACGGAAACCTTGTTACGACTTTTACTTCCTCTAAATGATCAAGTTTGGTCATCTTCCCGGCAACATCGGCAATGCCGACGCATTGCCGCGCACCAGTCCGAAGACCTCACTAAATCATTCAATCGGTAGTAGCGACGGGCGGTGTGTACAAAGGGCAGGGACGTAATCAACGCGATCTTATGACTCGCGCTTACTGGGAATTCCTCGTTCATGGGGAACAATTGCAAGCCCCAATCCCTAGCACGAAGGAGGTTCAGCGGGTTACCCGGGCCTTTCGGCCAGGGAACACACGCTGATTCCTTCAGTGTATCGCGCGTGCGGCCCAGAACATCTAAGGGCATCACAGACCTGTTATTGCTCAATCTCGTGCGGCTAGAAGCCGCCTGTCCCTCTAAGAAGATTTGTTTGTACGTTGGTAGTAAAAACCCGCCGGCCGAAGCCGGGGCCTTCGAATACCATAAGGTACGCCTATTTAGCAGGCTAGAGTCTCGTTCGTTATCGGAATTAACCAGACAAATCGCTCCACCAACTAAGAACGGCCATGCACCACCACCCACCGAATCAAGAAAGAGCTATCAATCTGTCAATCCTTCCGGTGTCTGGGCCTGGTGAGGTTTCCCGTGTTGAGTCAAATTAAGCCGCAGGCTCCACTCCTGGTGGTGCCCTTCCGTCAATTCCTTTAAGTTTCAGCTTTGCAACCATACTTTCCCCGGAACCCAAAAGCTTTGGTTTCCCGGAAGCTGCCCGCCGAGTCATCGGAGGAACTTCGGCGGATCGCTAGCTGGCATCGTTTATGGTTAGAACTAGGGCGGTATCTGATCGCCTTCGAACCTCTAACTTTCGTTCTTGATTAATGAAAACATTTTTGGCAAATGCTTTCGCTTCTGTCCGTCTTGCGACGATCCAAGAATTTCACCTCTAACGTCGCAATACGAATGCCCCCATCTGTCCCTATTAATCATTACCTCGGGGTTCCGAAAACCAACAAAATAGAACCGAGGTCCTATTCCATTATTCCATGCACGCAGTATTCAGGCGAGGATAGCCTGCTTTAAGCACTCTAATTTGTTCAAAGTAAACGTACCGGCCCGACTCGACACTCAGTAAAGAGCACCGCGACGGATATTAGTTTGGGCGGCCCCTCGCGGGGCTAAGCCCACCGGTAGGACGTCCACATCACGCCAGTTAAACACCGCGAGCGGTGAACCGACGGTGTGCGACACAGATTCAACTACGAGCTTTTTAACCGCAACAACTTTAATATACGCTATTGGAGCTGGAATTACCGCGGCTGCTGGCACCAGACTTGCCCTCAATGGATCCTCGTTAAAGGATTTAAAGTGTACTCATTCCGATTACGGGGCCTCGGATGAGTCCCGTATCGTTATTTTTCGTCACTACCTCCCCGTGCCGGGAGTGGGTAATTTGCGCGCCTGCTGCCTTCCTTGGATGTGGTAGCCGTTTCTCAGGCTCCCTCTCCGGAATCGAACCCTGATTCCCCGTTACCCGTTACAACCATGGTAGGCGCAGAACCTACCATCGACAGTTGATAAGGCAGACATTTGAAAGATGCGTCGCCGGTGCTAGGACCGTACGATCAGCACAAAGTTATTCAGAGTCGCCAAAATAAACGGTGGACGCACGGAGATCCGCACGCCACCGATTGGTTTTGATCTAATAAAAGCGTCCCTTCCATCACTGGTCGGGACTCTGTTTTGCATGTATTAGCTCTAGAATTACCACAGTTATCCAAGTAAATGTGGGTACAATCTAATGAACCATAACTGATTTAATGAGCCATTCGCGGTTTCACCTTAATTCGGCATGCACTGAGACATGCATGGCTTAATCTTTGAGACAAGCATATGACTACTGGCAGGATCAACCAGGGAGCTTCGTGTGTGCGATCGCGGTTACTCGCGGTGGAGCAACGCGAAAGACAACGCTACGCTGCTACGGACACTCCGCGAGGAAGAGCCGTGCGCGTTTCGTGTGTCGTTAATGCCGCCGGAACTTTTCGAGCCGGTCGACGGACACGCTTTTCGTATTTATATATACCTTAACGGTATGAAAGATCAAATTTTGTTCTCATTCACCCATAACAGCGGCTTGTAAGGCCGCTTAGCCCTGACGCTAGACCGATCCGATCTGAGACGTCGTGGAGCACTGTTCGTTCAACGGTGCCAGCGGTGAGAACACCGAGGCACCGGTTGAAAATTATTTCGCTACGGCGTACAAGTAAGCGGGAACGGCGACATCGTCAAAGATCTCGCCGAAACCGACACTCTCGTATCCGTGGAGTTGATGTTCGGTAAGCGCAACGATACGTCCGCACGCTTGCTCGGAAGCGAGGGACGATCGCGCGTCCAACACGTAAGTGCGCGCCACATATGAGCCATTCGGTCTCTCGACACCGACTCGTGGCAATGCTGTGTCTTATAGTACCGAACCGGGCGGCCGGGCGGTCGGCGACGCACGGTCTAACGCACGGCGGTATATGGGCGAAACCTGCGAAATTTCGACGCCTCGAGGACTTAGCCGCTGCGTCGTACGTAGTTATTTACGCAAAGTCCTCGAGCCTCGTGTTGCTTTCGGCAAGTAGTTACCCACGGACAGCTCGAACGGCAAAGTACTCGAGCTCCGTATCGTTTCGGCTCGGATTTACCAACGCCTTCGATTTTCGACTTTGGTGTCGAAACGATCGCCGAGAGCCCGGCGCACATTTGGCCGAATGTCGGCAACACGCCCGAACGATCTCAAAAAGAGAACCAAAGTTCTCGTAGTAAGCGCGAGGCTAAATTCTCTCAAAAAGCGTTCTAGTGCGAACGACACTTTTGTACGCACCGCAGTGCTTCGTCGAGCTCGGTTATACATACGCCGTAACGCTACGGTACGACCAGACCTAGAGCTCGCATGCATCGTGTTGTGCACGAGTCGCCGCAGCGACAACACCTCTTACAGTACCGAACCGAGCGGCCGGGCGGTCGGCGACGCACGGTCTAACGCACGGCGGTATATGGGCGCCGGCGGTGAAATTTCGACGCCGCGCGGACTTAGCCGCTGCGGCGCACGGTAGTTACCTCCGCGTCAAAGATCTCGAGCTCCGTGTTGTTTTACGGCTCGGAGGTACGTACGGACCGCACGAACGGCAGAGTCCTCGAGATACAAAATTTCTTCGTCAAGTATTCACCAATTCCTTCGCTATCCGGCCTCGAAACGATCGCCGAGAGCTTGGCGCACAATTGGCCGAATGTCGGCAAGACGCCCGAACGCTCTCGAAAAAGAGAACCGAAATTCTCGCACTCAGCGCAGTGCAAAACACTTTAAAAATCTCTCTCGAGCGAAAGACACTTTCGTACGCACCGCAGTGCTTCGCCGAGCTCGGTTATACATACGCCGTAACGCTACGGTACGACCAGACCTAGAGCTCGCATGCATCGTGTTGTGCACGAGTCGCCTCAGCGACGACACCTCTTACAGTACCGAACCGAGCGGCCGGGCGGTCGGCGACGCACGGTCTAACGCACGGCGGTATATGGGCGCCGGCGGTGAAATTTCGACGCCGCGCGGACTTAGCCGCTGCGGCGCACGGTAGTTACCTCCGCGTCAAAGATCTCGAGCTCCGTGTTGTTTTACGGCTCGGAGGTACGTACGGACCGCACGAACGGCAGAGTCCTCGAGATACAAAATTTCTTCGTCAAGTATTCACCAATTCCTTCGCTATCCGGCCTCGAAACGATCGCCGAGAGCTTGGCGCACATTTGGCCGAATGTCGGCAAGACGCCCGAAAGATCTCAAAAAAAGAACCAAAGTTCTCGTAGTAAGCGCGAAGCTAAATTCTCTCAAAAAGCGTTCTAGTGCGAACGACACTTTTGTACGCACCGCAGTGCTTCGCCGAGCTCGGTTATACATACGCCGTAACGCTACGGTACGACCAGACCGCGAGCTCGCATGCACCGTGTTGTGCACGAGTCGCCGCAGCGACGACACCTCTTACAGTACCGAACCGAGCGGCCGGGCGGTCGGCGACGCACGGTCTAACGCACGGCGGTATATGGGCGCCGGCGGTGAAATTTCGACGCCGCGCGGACTTAGCCGCTGCGGCGCACGGTAGTTACCTCCGCGTCAAAGATCTCGAGCTCCGTGTTGTTTTACGGCTCGGAGGTACGTACGGACCGCACGAACGGCAGAGTCCTCGAGATACAAAATTTCTTCGTCACGTATTCACCAATTCCTTCGCTATCCGGCCTCGAAACGATCGCCGAGAGCTTGGCGCACATTTGGCCGAATGTCGGCAAGACGCCCGAAAGATCTCAAAGAAGAGACCAAAGTTCTCGTAGTAAGCGCGAAGCTAAATTCTCTCAAAAAGCGTTCTAGTGCGAACGACACTTTTGTACGCACCGCAGTGCTTCGCCGAGCTCGGTTATACATACGCCGTAACGCTACGGTACGACCAGACCGAGAGCTCGCATGCACCGTGTTGTGCACGAGTCGCCGCAGCGACGACACCTCTTACAGTACCGAACCGAGCGGCCGGGCGGTCGGCGACGCACGGTCTAACGCACGGCGGTATATGGGCGCCGGCGGTGAAATTTCGACGCCGCGCGGACTTAGCCGCAGCGAAGTCCGCGAGCCTCGTGTTGCTTTTACCACGTAGTTACTTCCGAGCGGTCCGACCGTCAAAGTTCGCGAGCCTCGTGTTGCTTTTGGAACGTAGTTACTTCCGAGCGGTTTGATCGGCAAAGTACGCGAGCCTCGTGTTGCTTTTACCACGTAGTTACTTCCGAGCGGTCCGACCGTCAAAGTCCGCGAGCCTCGTGTTGCTTTCGGCTCCGAGTTACTTCCGCGCGGTCCTAGCGGCAAAGTACGCGAGCCTCGTGTTGCTTTCGGGTCGGAGTTACTTCCGCGCGGTCCGATCGGCAAAGTACGCGAGCCTCGTGTTGCTTTCGGCTTGGAGTTACTTCCGCGCGGTCCTAGCGGCAAAGTACGCGAGCCTCGTGTTGCTTTCGGCTCGGAGTTACTTCCGCGCGGTCCTAGCGGCA
Source organism: Cardiocondyla obscurior (assembly GCF_019399895.1). Lineage (NCBI taxonomy): Eukaryota > Metazoa > Arthropoda > Insecta > Hymenoptera > Formicidae > Cardiocondyla > Cardiocondyla obscurior. Next base: position 48,115 of record NW_027228809.1, on the reverse strand, counting down.
AAGTACGCGAGCCTCGTGTTGCTTTCGGCTCGGAGTTACTTCCGCGCGGTCCGATCGGCAAAGTACGCGAGCCTCGTGTTGCTTTCGGCTCGGAGTTACTTCCGCGCGGTCCTAGCGGCAAAGTACGCGAGCCTCGTGTTGCTTTCGGCTCGGAGTTACTTCCGCGCGGTCCTAGCGGCAAAGTACACGAGCCTCGTGTTGCTTTCGGCTCGGAGTTACTTCCGCGCGGTCCTAGCGACAAAGTACGCGAGCCTCGTGTTGCTTTCGGCTCGGAGTTACTTCCGCGCGGTCCGATCGGCAAAGTACGCGAGCCTCGTGTTGCTTTCGGCTCGGAGTTACTTCCGCGCGGTCCTAGCGGCAAAGTACGCGAGCCTCGTGTTGCTTTCGGCTCGGAGTTACTTCCGCGCGGTCCTAGCGACAAAGTACGCGAGCCTCGTGTTGCTTTCGGCTCGGAGTTACTTCCGCGCGGTCCGATCGGCAAAGTACGCGAGCCTCGTGTTGCTTTCGGCTCGGAGTTACTTCCGAGCGGTCCGACCGTAAAGTCGCGAGCCTCGTGTTGCTTTCGGCTCGGAGTTACTTCCGCGCGGTCCTAGCGGCAAAGTACGCGAGCCTCGTGTTGCTTTCGGCTCGGAGTTACTTCCGCGCGGTCCGATCGGCAAAGTACGCGAGCCTCGTGTTGCTTTCGGCTCGGGGTTACTTCCGCGCGGTCCTAGCGGCAAAGTACGCGAGCCTCGTGTTGCTTTCGGCTCGGAGTTACTTCCGCGCGGTCCGATCGGCAAAGTACGCGAGCCTCGTGTTGCTTTCGGCTTGGAGTTACTTCCGCGCGGTCCTAGCGGCAAAGTACGCGAGCCTCGTGTTGCTTTCGGCTCGGAGTTACTTCCGCGCGGTTCTAGCGGCAAAGTACGCGAGCCTCGTGTTGCTTTCGGGTCGGAGTTACTTCCGCGCGGTCCGATCGGCAAAGTACGCGAGCCTCGTGTTGCTTTCGGCGCGGAGTTACTTCCGAGCGGTCCGACCGTCAAAGTCCGCGAGCCTCGTGTTGCTTTCGGCTCGGAGTTACTTCCGCGCGGTCCTAGCGGCAAAGTACGCGAGCCTCGTGTTGCTTTCGGGTCGGAGTTACTTCCGCGCGGTCCGATCGGCAAAGTACGCGAGCCTCGTGTTGCTTTCGGCTCGGAGTTACTTCCGCGCGGTCCTAGCGGCAAAGTACGCGAGCCTCGTGTTGCTTTCGGCTCGGAGTTACTTCCGCGCGGTCCTAGCGGCAAAGTACGCGAGCCTCGTGTTGCTTTCGGCTCGGAGTTACTTCCGCGCGGTCCGATCGGCAAAGTACGCGAGCCTCGTGTTGCTTTCGGCTCGGAGTTACTTCCGCGCGGTCCTAGCGGCAAAGTACGCGAGCCTCGTGTTGCTTTCGGCTCGGAGTTACTTCCGCGCGGTCCTAGCGGCAAAGTACGCGAGCCTCGTGTTGCTTTCGGCTCGGAGTTACTTCCCCGCGGTTTTAGCGACAAAGTACGCGAGCCTCGTGTTGCTTTCGGCTCGGAGTTACTTCCGCGCGGTCCGATCGGCAAAGTACGCGAGCCTCGTGTTGCTTTCGGCTCGGAGTTACTTCCGCGCGGTCCTAGCGGCAAAGTACGCGAGCCTCGTGTTGCTTTCGGCTCGGAGTTACTTCCGCGCGGTCCTAGCGACAAAGTACGCGAGCCTCGTGTTGCTTTCGGCTCGGAGTTACTTCCGCGCGGTCCGATCGGCAAAGTACGCGAGCCTCGTGTTGCTTTCGGCTCGGAGTTACTTCCGCGCGGTCCGAGCGGCAAAGTACGCGAGCCTCGTGTTGCTTTCGGCTCGGAGTTACTTCCGCGCGGTCCTAGCGGCAAAGTACGCGAGCCTCGTGTTGCTTTCGGCTCGGAGTTACTTCCGCGCGGTCCGATCGGCAAAGTACGCGAGCCTCGTGTTGCTTTCGGCTCGGAGTTACTTCCGCGCGGTCCTAGCGGCAAAGTACGCGAGCCTCGTGTTGCTTTCGGCTCGGAGTTACTTCCGCGCGGTCCTAGCGGCAAAGTACGCGAGCCTCGTGTTGCTTTCGGCTCGGAGTTACTTCCGCGCGGTCCTAGCGACAAAGTACGCGAGCCTCGTGTTGCTTTCGGCTCGGAGTTACTTCCGCGCGGTCCGATCGGCAAAGTACGCGAGCCTCGTGTTGCTTTCGGCTCGGAGTTACTTCCGAGCGGTCCGACCGTCAAAGTCCGCGAGCCTCGTGTTGCTTTCGGCTCGGAGTTACTTCCGCGCGGTCCTAGCGGCAAAGTACGCGAGCCTCGTGTTGCTTTCGGGTCGGAGTTACTTCCGCGCGGTCCGATCGGCAAAGTACGCGAGCCTCGTGTTGCTTTCGGCTCGGAGTTACTTCCGCGCGGTCCTAGCGGCAAAGTACGCGAGCCTCGTGTTGCTTTCGGGTCGGAGTTACTTCCGCGCGGTCCGATCGGCAAAGTACGCGAGCCTCGTGTTGCTTTCGGCTTGGAGTTACTTCCGCGCGGTCCTAGCGGCAAAGTACGCGAGCCTCGTGTTGCTTTCGGCTCGGAGTTACTTCCGCGCGGTCCTAGCGGCAAAGTACGCGAGCCTCGTGTTGCTTTCGGCTCGGAGTTACTTCCGCGCGGTCCGATCGGCAAAGTACGCGAGCCTCGTGTTGCTTTCGGCTCGGAGTTACTTCCGCGCGGTCCTAGCGGCAAAGTACGCGAGCCTCGTGTTGCTTTCGGCTTGTAGCTACTTTCGAGCGGTTCGGACAACAAAGTCCGCGAGCCCTGTGTTACTACTGCTCGGGGCTGCTTCCGAACGTTTCGGGCAATCAACCTTTTGTTCTCCGTATTGTTTTTTTAAGCTATCTTAGCTATTTTCTCGTAAAAGTTAAATTTTCGCGTTTTGTGCTGTTTTTCGAGCTCTCTGCTGGCGATCGTCTATGTTCTTAAATCTCGTGTTATTTTCTTGAGCTCTTCGTAATTTCGGCCGACGAGCGGCTAAGTTTACGAGTTTTGTGTTGCTTTCTGCACGTAGTTACTTCCGAGCGGTCCGACCGTCAAAGTACGCGAGCCTCGTGTTGCTTTCGGCTCGGAGTTACTTCCGCGCGGTCCTAGCGACAAAGTACGCGAGCCTCGTGTTGCTTTCGGCTCGGAGTTACTTCCGCGCGGTCCGATCGGCAAAGTACGCGAGCCTCGTGTTGCTTTCGGCTCGGAGTTACTTCCGCGCGGTCCTAGCGGCAAAGTACGCGAGCCTCGTGTTGCTTTCGGCTCGGAGTTACTTCCGCGCGGTCCTAGCGGCAAAGTACGCGAGCCTCGTGTTGCTTTCGGCTCGTAGCTACTTTCGAGCGGTTCGGACAACAAAGTCCGCGAGCCCTGTGTTACTACTGCTCGGGGCTGCTTCCGAACGTTTCGGGCAATCAACTTTTTGTTCTCCGTATTGTTTTTTAAGCTATCTTAGCTATTTTCTCGTAAAAGTTAAATTTTCGCGTTTTGTGCTGTTTTTTCGAGCTCTCTGCTGGCGATCGTCTATGTTCTTAAATCTCGTGTTATTTTCTTGAGCTCTTCGTAATTTCGGCCGACGAGCGGCTAAGTTTACGAGTTTTGTGTTGCATTCTGCACGTAGTTACTTCCGAGCGGTCCGACCGTCAAAGTACGCGAGCCTCGTGTTGCTTTCGGCTCGGAGTTACTTCCGCG
>NW_027228809.1:29435-39435 GCF_019399895.1 Cardiocondyla obscurior | reverse complement strand
CGGTCCTGGGGCCTTATTATTTTTGAAAGTCCTAATCGTCGAGGCCACCTCCATCGCAGTAAACGAAGAGGCATCAGCCGAATCCGGTGCCTGAACTGCACGTTCGCGAATCTCACGCTGCATCGGCGTGTCATCTATAACCCGGTCGTCCGGAATGTGGACATCTAAAAGACATCCGGCTGTCTCCTCCAAAGTCATGGTGGAGCATTCGCCTTGTCTAAGTGAACTAATTACATCGTCCGTCCTACACTTATCGGCCTGATGCCGGTAAACAAAACCCCAAGGTTCTCTGTTTCCGGTTTTCGTGACAAATTTACGCCAACTTGAAAGTTTAGCTTCCCTAACTTCTCTAGAATACTTCCGCAAAGAAGAGCGGTATTTTTCCTTTTTGGCGCAACGTAACAAAACATCGCTTTCATTTTGAAAGTCACGACGAAGCCGATACACTGACTTTTTGATGATTGTCAACCTTTTTGTCCACCACGGGTTGGACTTCTTATGTACACGTCTACGTGGCATTGCCGCTGTGCAGGCCTCCAAAAGGACGCCCTCAAGCATTTCTGCCATCGTTTCCACATCTTCCGCCGACACCAGCTCAAGGACCCCGAGTTTCGACCTAGAAAGGTCTGTCAGGCTCCCGGCGAATCGCTCCCAGTCAGCCCGACGTACATCGAACCGAGAGTTCGCGACACACCGATCCCCGCCCGACTTTTTCGGCATCCCCAAACCGATGTCTACGGCATTGTGATCACTAGTCGTCCAACCGCATCTAACTTTCCATTCCCTGATGAATCGGGACATGGATGGCGAAGCCAGAGTCACGTCGATGTATGACGAACCCCTTGGCGTCCAATAAGTGGGCGGCTGTCCAACGCGATTCACAACATTTAAGCCAAACGCCCTGATAAGGTCCTCAAATCTGGCACCTCTTTCATCTGTCTGCTGGGGACCCCAGAGCGATGAGCGGGCATTGGCATCTACCGCAACTAAAACCCTCTTCCCCCTCAGAGAATGAAACACCATCTCGAGGTGTCTGAGGTGCTTCTCAATCTCGTCACGGTACTGAAAATAGCACGACACGACGTAGAACGAAAAGCTGGGGGTCCGCAGCTCTGCGCAAACACAATGAGAAGTGCTAAGCTGCGAAACAAAGAGAAAATCAAAATTGGGATTGCAGACTGCTACTGCCGCCCACGGGCGATGTGTTCGTACAGCAGCGACTTTCATCCCAGAACCTAATCCATAGAAGGTGTGACCCTTGCCCTGCTTCCTGACGTATGGTTCCTGCAATAACAGGACGTCAAGTCGCTTTTCGGCAACGAGCTGACGCACCTCACCCGTCACTACAGTTGAACGACGCATGTTCAACTGTAGCACCCTAACTCCCGTGGAAAAAGAAATTGCAGAGGACGCAGGAGCACTATCGTTCCCACTCAAGTCCCAATTTTGAAGAATTGAGGTATCTGAAGTCCGACCTTTCCCTAAATCTACGTGGGGCCCTACCTGCTTTGCTATGACGCTCGCGAGGCTCGCGGAATCTGCTATCTGACTGTCCACCCGATTGAAGATTACCGGTGAAGACTTCCTGCCTACGTAATGACTAACCTGTGTCATTGACCTACCTAAAATATTAACCCTATCACATCTGGTGAGAGTCACCCTGACGGTACGAAGACCGATACCCGAGATTAAATTCTTCGCGGAAGCAGTCCCCGAAGTCCTCGCACCCGCGGTGCATGTGAGGCGGGGGTGGTGGGCGTCGCTGGATGACGACCCGGGGGGGCCGACCCACCAACCAACGATGACGGCGCAACGAAGGGACCCCCCCCGTGCCGGTGCGCAGCCATCCGAGAGCTGCGCAGATTATATCTGCTGGTTGTGCCGTCCATAATAGTTGGTGGGGATATTCCCCGAGAAAACCTGAAAAGTAAAAGAAAAGATTAAAAGCTCCCAGTTCCGTCACCTCACATTGTGAAGCGCCGGGCCCGGGAAGCTCGTGCAGCAGCCCCTGTCCCTCAGCCTTCCGCAAACGAAAGGAGGAGAGATCGAAAGAGAGATGGGCCGCCCAGAAGAAAGTGGATAAAAGGGGAAAAAGAGAAGTGCAGCCCAGAAGGCACAGAAAGCGCGCAGAGGCCCCGCAAGCGAGGCATTCCACACACAATCCGCGCCAACCAAGCAACACTAGGATAGGATATTGGATAGGGAAGAAAGTTCGCCATAGCCCGTTTTGCCGCAAAAGCGTTGCCCGGGAGTGCCACGAGGAGGCAGAGCTATGACTTGAACGTGAGAGGCTATATAATCGCATCACGTCCCGACCACTAACGCAAAGACCCACTATCAACCCACTGCATCACTCGCGTTTGCACAACGCACCTGTTCCCAAGTGCTAGGAATTGCAGATTCCAGACGACGGTGGCCCAGCCCGACGCCTAGACTTCGTAAAGCTAGGACGCCGACGCAGCTTCTTCACAAGGGGAATTCCTCGAACAGCCAGAGACACATGCCTGCCTCATTCCTTTTTGGCTGCCCTCGGCCTGCTTGTGGTATAAACGCTGTCGAGTTTCCCCGAAGGACTCGAGCATCTACAAACGCTGGCTCAGGATAAATCGAGAGACCTGTTACTCTCAGTCTATCCCTGCCAAAGCTGGGTCGTCGGTTTAATGTGCGGGCACCGGGATAGTCCCGGCACTAACGCGAGATCAAACCAGAGGGCGTCCAGTGACGTCCTAGAAGAGATAGCGGTCCCTCCCAGTAGATAGGGACAGTGGGAATCTCGTTAATCCATTCATGCGCGTCACTAATTAGATGACGAGGCATTTGGCTACCTTAAGAGAGTCATAGTTACTCCCGCCGTTTACCCGCGCTTGCTTGAATTTCTTCACGTTGACATTCAGAGCACTGGGCAGAAATCACATTGCGTCAACACCCGCGAGGGCCATCGCAATGCTTTGTTTTAATTAGACAGTCGGATTACCCTAGTCCGTGCCAGTTCTGAGCTGAGCGTTGAATGGCGGCCGAAGAGGACGACCACGACGGCTCGCGCCGCCACGGAAGCCTCGCAGCAAGGAAGATCCGCGGGAGGCCAAGGCACGGGACCGAGCTCGGATCCCTGAACCGGCGCGAGAACGCCGATAGTTCACCTCGCCCAGGCCCGGCACGTCAGCCAGACCCGCTTCCCGACCAAGCCCGACACGCCCCGCTCCTCAGAGCCAATCCTTATTCCGAAGTTACGGATCCAATTTGCCGACTTCCCTTACCTACATTAGTCTATCGACTAGAGGCTCTTTACCTTGGAGACCTGCTGCGGATATGGGTACGAACCGGCGCGACACCTCCACGTGGCCCTCTCCTGGATTTTCAAGGTCCGAGGGGAAGATCCGGACACCGCCGCAACTGCGGTGCTCTTCGCGTTCCAAACCCTATCTCCCTGCTAGAGGTTTCCAGGGAACTCGAACGCTTATACAGAAAAGAAAACTCTTCCCGGATCTCCCGACGGCGTCTCCAGGTCATTTTGGGTTACCCCGACGAACACTCTTACGAGGGCCCGAATTGTATGCGGTTCCGCTGCCGGGTTCCGGAATAGGAACCGGATTCCCTTTCGCCCGACGGGCGTGTGTCAAAGTTCACTCACCGCGCGCGACGGCACACTCGCGTGTGCGCGCGCTTTTTGTGTGCGCGAGACTTTTCTGCGACAACGAGAGTATCGTACGCCGTCATTGACATAGGATTTCTCCTAGGGCTTAGGATCGACTGACTCGTGTGCAACGGCTGTTCACACGAAACCCTTCTCCACGTCAGTCCTCCAGGGCCTCGCTGGAGTATTTGCTACTACCACCAAGATCTGCACCGACGGCGGCTCCAGGCAGGCTCGCGCCCAGACCCTTCTGCGCACACCGTCGCGACCCTCCTACTCGTCAGGGCTTCGTGGCGGCCTGTAAGCTCCGGGCGAGGAGTTACCCACGCCCTGCCCACGGCCGCCCCACTTGCCGCTGACGGCAGAGTATAGGCTCGACGCTTCAGCGCCATCCATTTTCAGGGCTAGTTGCTTCGGCAGGTGAGTTGTTACACACTCCTTAGCGGATTCCGACTTCCATGGCCACCGTCCTGCTGTCTTAAGCAACCAACGCCTTTCATGGTGTCCCATGAGCGTCGAGTTGGGCGCCTTAACTCTGCGTTTGGTTCATCCCACAGCGCCAGTTCTGCTTACCAAAAATGGCCCACTTGGCACTCTGATCCGAGATGCTCGTGGCTTCATAGTTCAAGAAAGCCAGAGATCTCACCCATTTAAAGTTTGAGAATAGGTTGAGGTCGTTTCGGCCCCAAGGCCTCTAATCATTCGCTTTACCAGATGAGACTCGCGCGCGTTCCGTGCGGAACGGCCGAGTGCCAGCTATCCTGAGGGAAACTTCGGAGGGAACCAGCTACTAGATGGTTCGATTAGTCTTTCGCCCCTATACCCAGTTCCGACGATCGATTTGCACGTCAGAATCGCTACGGACCTCCATCAGGGTTTCCCCTGACTTCGTCCTGACCAGGCATAGTTCACCATCTTTCGGGTCCCAACGTGTACGCTCTGGGTGCGCCTCTTCTCGCAATGAGAACGAGACGCCCCGGGAGTGCGGAGCCGCATCGCGACGCGGCCCATCCTCCCTCGGTCGACAACCAGGGCCGACCTTCACTTTCATTACGCCTTTAGGTATCGCTGATCCCAATGACTCGCGTACATGTTAGACTCCTTGGTCCGTGTTTCAAGACGGGTCCTAAGAGTACCCAAAGCAGTAGCGTCGCCGACCGGAATCGGTCCCCCGAGTTGCCCGGGGAACGTTTGCAGGCCTGTCGAAGGTTAACCGTACGACCAACAGCGGGCCAGGACCGGTGACGGCGCTAGGTCCGTAAGCCTCCGTGTACCGTGGCGCGCGCTTGCGACGGCCTCGACGCACTCCCGCGTGTGTGAGAGCTGCGGCCTGATACCTTGCGTGTACCGCCGGGCAGCCGGCCGGGCGACCGAGGGTTTGACGGCGTGCCGTGTTACCGGCGACGCGTCAGACACCGCACCCGGGCCGTAGACCGACACCCAGCGGGTCGCGACGTTCTACTAGGGGAGAAGTGCACGACGACGAAAACGCCGGACATCGGCGCGCGGCAGCGTGCCCGCGCGCGAGCCGTGAGGCCCCGCGGGGCATCGCCCACCGACGCGAAGCCAGCGTCGCTGACGATGAATCTCCCCGTTCGATCTTTTGGGTTTCTTAGGTTTACCCCTGAACGGTTTCACGTACTCTTGAACTCTCTCTTCAAAGTTCTTTTCAACTTTCCCTCACGGTACTTGTTCGCTATCGGTCTCGTGGTCGTATTTAGCCTTAGATGGAGTTTACCACCCACTTAGAGCTGCACTCTCAAGCAACCCGACTCTAAGGAGAGATCCTCCCGAGACGCGCACCGGTCGCTACGGGCCTGGCACCCTCTGCGGGTAAGTGGCCCCATTCAAGATGGACTTGGACGCGACGCGGCACCTCGGGATAAGCGGACCCTCCCAAACACCACATTTCCCTGCGGCGGAACCGCGGGATTCGGTGCTGGGCTCTTTCCTGTTCGCTCGCCGCTACTAAGGAAATCCTGGTTAGTTTCTTTTCCTCCGCTTAATAATATGCTTAAATTCAGCGGGTGATCTCGCCTGCTCTGAGGTCGTCAAAAGAAATTGTCGTGAGGCTGTACTATATATATATAATACGAAGAAGGCGAGACGACGACGACGACGACGCGAGAGAAAAGAGAAACGCAACGCGGCGAAACGCCGCGCGCGAGCGCTTGGTTAGACTACGCCGCGTGCCCCGGTCAAGAGCTGCTACCATACATAGCGCTTTCGTGGACTCGGGAACACGCGCGGTCGACCCGCGCGCGATCTCTCACCTCGCACACACTTTTGCTGCGCAGGGGGCGATCGGTGCACGCAAAATATTTGAAAGAAGAGACGAAGGGAAAATGAGAAAACGAACGAGGCAGAGAGAACAACCGCGAGAGCGTGGTGGTCTTTCGTCGACGTTGCGTCAACCGCGCCGCGATCCGCGCGCCCGCGCGCGCCAACCAACCGACCACGACGACAACTGGCCAGCCAGCCCGACGCGAACGTCGGAGGCCGGTTTGCGCGTCGTGGTGGCGTCGGCAACGCGACTGCGGCGGCGGCCGGCAGCAGCTGCAGCGGCGACGACCACTCTCTCTCTCTCTTATAATACGGTCAGGTTCTCTCGTATCTTTGCTTCGTCGTATATATCTCTAAAATCCCTCCTCTCGAGTTTCCTTTGCGTTGGCGGCGGTAAAGCGACGATATGCGCTCTGTGCAGAAGGAGAACGAGGAGGCGCGCGATTATCTCGCGGCCTCTATTCTCCTCTCCGATCTTCATTCGAAGAAGGAGAGGAAAACTCAAACTCGGTTCTCCGCGCTCCTTATGAACTACTTCTCCGTGGATCAGCCTTGGATCCCGCGCGCGCCGCAAGCGGCACACAGGCCACCTTCCGGGAGTACAAGCGCGAACGAATTGTCGGCTTGTTTCACTCCTGGCGGCGGCGCGCGAGAGGCAGATCTACTCTTTTTCGTTCGGCGCGTATATACGTATAACGTATAAACTCCTTGCAAGAGCTCGCCACGTTTATCACCACCGCGCACGTCCTTCCCTCCCGTGCGTGTGTGCGTGCGTGCGTCTCTCTGCGATTCTCGATCGCATCTTTCGGTCGGTCGTCGTTCATTCGTTCGACCCTCAAACCTCGTTATTTCGGACGACGCCCAACGGGGGCGCGAGAGTACGCCGCCGTTCCGCGAGTATAGAGAGAGCGCGCGCGGAGAGCGCGAGAGCCTTCGTAAAACCCTGATGGAATCCAGCAACTCGCCGCGTGGATAGCGTGCGTAGTGTGCCTGATACCCCGGGAAGGCGTCATCGACGACTCCTCGCTTCTCTTCTCTTTCTCGTGGATGCGGGTATAACTCTCTCGCCGGCCGCCGCGATCGGGCGAACGTCCAACGAATCGCTCGTACGCGGCCGTCGAAACGGCGCGCGCAAGCAGTTTGTCTTCGATAAAACGACCCTCAGCCAGGCGTGGTCCGGGAATTGTATCCGTGGACCGCAATGTGCGTTCGAAATGTCGATGTTCATGTGTCCTGCAGTTCACAAGTTGACGCGCAATTAGCTGCGTTCTTCATCGACCCACGAGCCAAGTGATCCACCGTTCAGGGTAATCGTTCCTTCGCGCACCAAGTACGCTCTATCAAGGAATAGACAACAATGTGCGTCTTCTTCGTTTTGGCCCTTCGATCAGCCTGGCCGCGCGTCCGAGCACGCGCGGACCGCCGCCCCTGTTACGGGGGCTACGGCACAATAATGGAGAGAGAGGGAGACGTCGGTTGTCGGCGCGGTGCGAAAACCAAGAGGTTGCGTCTCTCGCGAAGCGAGAGCCGGGGCGGAACTCTTTGAAAAACCATCGGGGTCGAAAATGACTAGCATATTCGACGAACCCTTCAGCGCGCGCGATCGCGCGCGCGGGACCGGAGGAAGAGCAGCGGCGAGAATCGTCGCACTCTCCACCTCGCCCGGCGCGCACGACGACGCGGCAGCATAGGTTACCACCGGTACGCGGCGCATTCGCGCGCACCGCAACGCGTCCGAATCGCGGAGATAGAGGCAGCGCGCGCGCGCGCCTCCGTAGTCTCCTTCTCACCGATCCTGATCCGCGAGCGGGCGCGCATATAGATGCACCTTCGCGCTCCTCCTGGATTCGCACAACGAGACCAACCGGCCGCGCTAGCCCCGGCTAAGGGGCGCGCTGAGCGCGGTGGTCCGCGCAACGGGTCGTTCGAAGCGCGCGAGAGACAGAGAGTCGGAGAATCTCCGCAGGAAACGAGAGAGAGAGAGAATGCAAAGAGCGTAATACGGCAATGCGTACAACTCTCGAATCTCTCTTCTTCTCCACAATATGCCCGGGGTCCTCTCTCGCTTTGAGCTCTCGAGATCTCGACACACTCGTCCCGACCGACAATCCTCTCTTATACGACGGCGACGAATGCGGCGCACACCGCAGCACGCCACCGTTGGCGGCGCGTGAGCGCGCACGCGGTCGTTGCGTCGCATAAACTATTCTCCTCTCGATCTCGCAATTTTGCTCGAGCGAAGCGTCGCGTCTCGCGACGGACGCTCCGACGAGGAGTGGGAAGGCGGCGCGGACTCGGAAGACGCGATGTCTCGCGTGCGATTAGATTTTGCGCCCCTTCAGCCACTCTCGACACAACTCGCAGAGTCGTGTTCTAGCTTGTCGCCCCGTATCGCGGCAGGCAACGTAGTACACGTTACCGTGCGCGCGTACGGTTCCTCGTCCATGCAGTCGCCGGCCGCTGCGCGCTGGTCACGAGAACGGTGCACACAGAGCAGCAGGACCTCCGGAACGTTAATGATCCTTCCGCAGGTTCACCTACGGAAACCTTGTTACGACTTTACTTCCTCTAAATGATCAAGTTTGGTCATCTTGCCGGCAACATCGGCAATGCCGACGCATTGCCGCGCACCAGTCCGAAGACCTCACTAAATCATTCAATCGGTAGTAGCGACGGGCTGTGTGTACAAAGGGCAGGGACGTAATCAACGCGAGCTTATGACTCGCGCTTACTGGGAATTCCTCGTTCATGGGGAACAATTGCAAGCCCCAATCCCTAGCACGAAGGAGGTTCAGCGGGTTACCCGGGCCTTTCGGCCAGGGAACACACGCTGATTCCTTCAGTGTGCGTGCGGCCCAGAACATCTAAGGGCATCACAGACCTGTTATTGCTCAATCTCGTGCGGCTAGAAGCCGCCTGTCCCTCTAAGAAGATTTGTTTGTACGTTGGTAGTAAAACCCGCCGGCCGAAGCCGGGGCCTTCGAGATACCATAAGGTACGCCTATTTAGCAGGCTAGAGTCTCGTTCGTTATCGGAATTAACCAGACAAATCGCTCCACCAACTAAGAACGGCCATGCACCACCACCCACCGAATCAAGAAAGAGCTATCAATCTGTCAATCCTTCCGGTGTCTGGGCCTGGTGAGGTTTCCCGTGTTGAGTCAAATTAAGCCGCAGGCTCCACTCCTGGTGGTGCCCTTCCGTCAATTCCTTTAAGTTTCAGCTTTGCAACCATACTTTCCCCGGAACCCAAAAGCTTTGGTTTCCCGGAAGCTGCCCGCCGAGTCATCGGAGGAACTTCGGCGGATCGCTAGCTGGCATCGTTTATGGTTAGAACTAGGGCGGTATCTGATCGCCTTCGAACCTCTAACTTTCGTTCTTGATTAATGAAAACATTTTTGGCAAATGCTTTTGCTTCTGTCCGTCTTGCGACGATCCAAGAATTTCACCTCTAACGTCGCAATACGAATGCCCCCATCTGTCCCTATTAATCATTACCTCGGGGTTCCGAAAACCAACAAAATAGAACCGAGGTCCTATTCCATTATTCCATGCACGCAGTATTCAGGCGAGGATAGCCTGCTTTAAGCACTCTAATTTGTTCAAAGTAAACGTACCGGCCCGACTCGACACTCAGTAAAGAGCACCGCGACGGGATATTAGTTTGGGCGGCCCCTCGCGCTAAGCCCACCGGTAGGACGTCCCACATCACGCCAGTTAAACACCGCGAGCGGTGAACCGACGGTGTGCGACACAGATTCAACTACGAGCTTTTTAACCGCAACAACTTTAATATACGCTATTGAGCTGGAATTACCGCGGCTGGCACCAGACTTGCCCTCCAATGGATCCTTCTCGTTAAAGGATTTGGGTGTAATTATTCTGATTACGGGGCCTCGGATGAAACCTGCATCGTTATTTTTCGTCACTACCTCCCCGTGCCGGGAGTGGCAATTTGCGCGCCTGCTGCCTTCCTTGGATGTGGTAGCCGTTTCTCAGGCTCCCTCCGGAATCGAACCTCTGATTCCCTGTTACCTCAGTTACAACCATGGTAGTGGCAGAACCTACCATCGACAGTTGATA
>NW_027228809.1:24635-28318 GCF_019399895.1 Cardiocondyla obscurior | reverse complement strand
CAAGGGTCGGCGACGCACGGTCTAACGCACGGCGGTATATGGGCGAAACTCAGTGAAATTTCGACGCCTCGAGGACTTAGGGCCGCTGCGTCGTACGTAGTTATTTACGCAAAAGTCCCTAAGCCTCGTGTTGCTTTCGGCAAGTAGTTACCCACGACAGCTCGAACGGCAAAGTACTCGAGCTCCGTATCGCTCTTTCGGCCTGATTTACCAACGCCTTCGATTTTCGACTTTGGTGTCGAAACGATCGCCGAGAGCCCGGCGCACATTTACCGGAATGCTGGCAACACGCCAAACGATCTCAAAAAGAGAACCAAAAGTTCTCGTAGTAAGCGCGAGGCTACCTTCAAAACGTTTCAAAGTGAACGACACTTTTGTACGCACTGCAGTGCTTCGCCGAGCTCGGTTATACATACGCCGTAACGCTACGGTGTACGACCAGACCGAGAGTCGCATGTACCGTGCAAAGTACGAGCGCGCCACCTCTTACAGTACCGAACCGAGCGGCCGGGCGGTCGGCGACGCACGGTCTAACGCACGGCGGTATATGGGCGCCGGCGGTGAAAGTTCGACGCCGCGCGGACTTAGCCGCTGCGGCGCACGGTAGTTACCTCCGCGTCAAAGATCTCGAGCTCCGTGTTGTTTTACGGCTCGGAGGTACGTACGGACCGCACGAACGGCAGAGTCCTCGAGATACAAAATTTCTTCGCTATTCCGGCCTTCGAAACGATCGCCGAGAGCTTGGCGCACATTTGGCCGAATGTCGGCAAGACGCCCGAAAGATCTCAAAAAGAGAACCAAAGTTCTCGTAGTAAGCGCAGCTAAATTCTCTCAAAGCGTTCTAGTGCGAACGACACCTTTGTACGCACCGCAGTGCTTCGCCGAGCTCGGTTATACATACGCCGTAACGCTACGGTACGACCAGACAGAGAGCTCGCATGCACCGTGTTGTGCACGAGTCGCCGCAGCGACGACACCTCTTACAGTACCGAACCGAGCGGCCGGGCGGTCGGCGACGCACGGTCTAACGCACGGCGGTATATGGGCGCCGGCGGTGAAGTTTCGACGCCGCGCGGACTTAGCCGCTGCGGCGCACGGTAGTTACCTCCGCGTCAAAGATCTCGAGCTCCGTGTTGTTTTACGGCTCGGAGGTACGTACGGACCGCACGAACGGCAGAGTCCTCGAGATACAAAATTTCTTCGTCACGTATTCACCAATTCCTTCGCTATCCGGCCTCGAAACGATCGTCGAGAGCTTGGCGCACATTTGGCCGAATGTCGGCAAGACGCCCGAAAGATCTCAAAAAGAGAACCAAAGTTCTCGTAGTAAGCGCGAAGCTAAATTCTTCTCAAAGCGTTCTAGTGCGAACGACACCTTTGTACGCACCGCAGTGCTTCGCCGAGCTCGGTTATACATACGCCGTAACGCTACGGTACGACCAGACCGAGAGCTCGCATGCACCGTGTTGTGCACGAGTCGCCGCAGCGACGACACCTCTTACAGTACCGAACCGAGCGGCCGGGCGGTCGGCGACGCACGGTCTAACGCACGGCGGTATATGGGCGCCGGCGGTGAAATTTCGACGCGGACTTAGCCGCTGCGGCGCACGGTAGTTACCTCCGCGTCAAAGATCTCGAGCTCCGTGTTGTTTTACGGCTCGGAGGTACGTACGGACCGCACGAACGGCAGAGTCCTCGAGATACAAAATTTCTTCGTCACGTATTCACCAATTCCCTCGCTATCCGGCCTCGAAACGATCGCCGAGAGCTTGGCGCACATTTGGCCGAATGTCGGCAAGACGCCCGAAAGATCTCAAAAAGAGAACCAAAGTTCTCGTAGTAAGCGCGAAGCTAAATTCTCTCACAAAGCGTTCTAGTGCGAACGACACTTTTGTACGCACCGCAGTGCTTCGCCGAGCTCGGTTATACATACGCCGTAACGCTACGGTACGACCAGACCGAGAGCTCGCATGCACCGTGTTGCACGATCGCCGCAGCGACGACACCTCTTACAGTACCGAACCGAGCGGCCGGGCGGTCGGCGACGCACGGTCTAACGCCCGGCGGTATATGGGCGCCGGCTGAAATTTCGACGCCGCGCGGACTTAGCCGCAGCGAAGTCACGAGCCCGTGTTGCTTTACCACGTAGTTACTTCCGAGCGGTCCGACCGTCAAAGTTCGCGAGCCTCAAAGCGTGCTTTTTTCGAACGTAGCCAGCCCCGAGGTCCGATCGGCGTGCACGCGAGCTCGTGCTTTTACCACGTAGTTACTTCGAGCGGTCCGACCGTCAAAGTCCGCGAGCCGTGTTGCTTTCGGCTCGGAGTTACCCGCGCGGTCCGGCGGTGCAAAGCACGCGAGCCCGTAAGCGCCACGGTTATCCGCGCGGTCCTAGCGGCAAGTACGCGAGCCTCGTGTTGCTTTCGGCTTCGAGTTACTTCCGCGCGGTCCTAGCGGCAAAGTACGCGAGCCTCGTGTTGCTTTCGGCTCGGAGTTACTTCCGCGCGGTCCTAGCGGCAAGTACGCGAGCCTCGTGTTGCTTTTTCGGCTCGGAGTTACTTCCGCGCGGTCCTAGCGGCGGTGCTACGCGCTGGCGTGTTGCTTCGGCTCGGAGTTACTTCCGCGCGGTCCGATCGGCAAAGTACGCGAGCCTCGTGTTGCTTTCGGCTCGGAGTTACTTCCGCGCGGTCCTAGCGGCAAAGTACGCGAGCCTCGTGTTGCTTTCGGCTCGGAGTTACTTCCGCGCGGTCCAGCAAAGTACGCGAGCCTCGTGTTGCTTTCGGCTGAGTTACTTCCGCGCGGTCCTAGCGGCAAAGTCGCGAGCCTCGTGTTGCTTTCGGCTCGGAGTTACTCCCGCGCGGTCCGATCGGCAAAGTACGCGAGCCTCGTGTTGCTTTCGGCTCGGAGTTACTTCCGCGCGGTCCTAGCAGCAAAGTACGCGAGCCTCGTGTTGCTTTCGGCTCGGAGTTACTTCCGCGCGGTCCTAGCGGCAAAGTACGCGAGCCTCGTGTTGCTTTCGGCTCGTAGTTACTTTCGCGCGGTTCGACAACAAAGTCCGCGAGCCCGTGTTGCTACTGCTCGGGGCTGCTTCCGAACGTTTCGGGCAATCAAACTTTTTGTTCTCCGTATTGTTTTTTGGTTATCTTAGCTATTTTCTCGTAAAAGTTAAATTTTCGCGTTTTGTGCTGTTTTCGAGCTCTCTGCTGGCGATCGGCTATGTTCTTAAATCTCGTAGTTATTTTCTTGAGCTCTTGTAATTTCGGCCGACGAGCGGCTAAGTTTACGAGTTTTGTGTTGCTTTCTGCACGTAGTTACTTCCGAGCGGTCCGATCAAAGTACGCGAGCCTCGTGTTGCTTTCGGCTCGGAGTTACTTCCGCGCGGTCCAGCGACAAAGTACGCGAGCCTCGTGTTGCTTTCGGCTCAGTTACTTTCGAGCGGTTCGACAACAAAGTCCGCGAGCCCTGTGTTGCTTCGGCTCGGAGTTACTTCCGCGCGTTTCGGGCAATCAACTTTTGTTCTCCGTATTGTTTTTTTAAGCTATCTTAGCTATTTTCTCAAAGTTAAATTGCGTTGTGTTGTTTTTTCGAGCCTCTGCTGGCGATTTGTTCTTAATCTCGTGTTATTTTCTTGAGCTCTTCGTAATTTCGGCCGGTCCGAGCGGCTAAGTTTACGCTTTGTGTTGCTT
>NW_027228809.1:12135-19635 GCF_019399895.1 Cardiocondyla obscurior | reverse complement strand
TTAGGTTTGGCAATTTCTGTCTTCCGCTTGTAAAGTTATTTGCGTATCTACAGCTGTTTTCTTTAGATGCGGTAAGCTCATACCACCGTTTGCTCTTGTTCGGATTAATGTTCATCCCACAGCTTTTAAGAAAATCCGTAACCTGGTTGATCATCTTTTGCAGTCCTATTTGAGTGCTCGCAAACAGCAAAAGGTCGTCTGCGTGCCGCCGCATTTATTGACTTTCCTCCAAGGCCAATCTCTTGCAGTTCTTTTAACATTATGTGTGTCATTACGTTAAAAATAATGGGTGATATGGGTCACCTTGTCTGACCCTCTATTGGGATGAATTGGCTGATTCCATCCTTGGCCTTCAATGCGTGTGCGTGATCCTTGTACACATTACTCAAATATTGCAGCATTGGTATTCCTATACCTCTTAATACGTTCTCGATTGCCGGATGCGAAATAGAATCGAATGCTTTTCCGACATCTAATGAAGCCATATAAACTGACTTAAAATTGCTCCTGTGAAATCTTAGGATTGTATCCAATAGGAAGACGTTATCTGCACATCCGTCAGTAGGCCTAAATGCGCGTTGCCTTTCATCAATATCTAGACATTTTGCCATTCTATATGCAAGAATTTTGTGTAGCCCTCTTACTAATACCGAAGGTACCGTAATTGGCCTAAAATCGCCTGGTTCTTTGGCTTCTTTCTTTTTCGGTATAAATACCGTCCTTGACATTAGTAGGTCTTCCGGCAGCTGTTCGCACCACATTAGCAAGAAACAGCCTAATCAATATTTGTGCTGGTATCGATCTAAATAGGCGGGCCGATATGCCGTCCGGTCCTGGAGCCGACGAGCGTTGATCTTGATGCCTTTAGATCTTCCATCTTAATGGGTAACCATATTCCGAGTACTTCGCTTGGAGTTGTTTCTGGCGATTCCTTAGAGTCGTTTAGCATTACTTCTCGCCAGTATGGCTCCATTATTTCTTTGGGAGTAGTCTCTACATCTCCATTTGATCCAAAATCTGTGAGATACACCTTCGGTCTATCCTACGCCATGTTCTGTGATGTGGCGTATTCATATTTTCTTAATTTCCGTTTAGTAGTTTTAGATGTATCCGTTCTCTTTTTAGGTTTTATTCTATTATTTATTGTGGGAGGTAGGACCTCTTCTAATATATAACCAATTTTTGTAGAGTTGCCTCTTTGCCGTCATTTCTAGCTCCTTGTACGATTCTATAATCATTTGCTTTGAACGTTTGAGTTCTGGTCTTGGCAATGCTTCCAGAAACTCCAGAATGGGATTTAATTCTTCTATATCAGCCTCTGGTTCTTGTTCCGCTGCTTCTTCTTCAGAGTTTTCCTCCAGTTCTTTTAGGAATTTTGTTACTAAATCTTTGTGATTTTGCCTTTTACGCCTTGCTTTTATGGCTTCTAATGTGCGCTGTGGGAAAAATTGAATTATTTCGATTCATAAACCTAGATTTTGATCTCGAATAACTGCGCTTCCTTTCTCTAAAAGAGTTGCTTCTTCATGCGACCATCGCATTTATCGCAGCCGGTTTTAGCCGTGCGTCGTACCATTGCTTATGAGCTCTTGCTCGTGTACGCCTCTTACCTCTATTGTTGGCAAAGACCTTGTGCATCCGGATACCACATTTGTAGGTAACATCCGTTGGGTGAGTGGGAGCTTTAGCTGGGTCTGATGAGCCTGAGGGCCCATCATCTGTATCATCCGAGGCTTGGTTTTGTTTCTTTGGGCCAACTAATTCGAGTCGGAGGGGCTGGCAACCCCAAGGACCCTTGCTTCGCGGAGACGTCATTTCGCCACTGCTTACGCAGTGTTACCAGGAGTGCCACGAGGAGGCAGACGTTCCACTTGAGTATGAGAGGCTATGTTTTGCGTCATACCCCAACTATAACTCTCATTTTGCCAGATTTTCGAGCCATTTAATTTGTAATATGTATGTACATAGTAATATCCTTAAGAGAGTCATAGTTACTCCCGCCGTTTACCCGCGCTTGCTTGAATTTCTTCACGTTGACATTCAGAGCACTGGGCAGAAATCACATTGCGTCAACACCCGCGAGGGCCATCGCAATGCTTTGTTTTAATTAGACAGTCGGATTACCCTAGTCCGTGCCAGTTCTGAGCTGAGCGTTGAATGGCGGCCGAAGAGGACGACCACGACGGCTCGCGCCGCCACGGAAGCCTCGCAGCAAGGAAGATCCGCGGGAGGCCAAGGCACGGGACCGAGCTCGGATCCCTGAACCGGCGCGAGAACGCCGATAGTTCACCTCGCCCAGGCCCGGCACGTCAGCCAGACCCGCTTCCCGACCAAGCCCGACACGCCCCGCTCCTCAGAGCCAATCCTTATTCCGAAGTTACAGATCCAATTTGCCGACTTCCTTACCTACATTAGTCTATCGACTAGAGGCTCTTTACCTTGGAGACCTGCTGCGGATATGGGTACGAACCGGCGCGACACCTCCACGTGGCCCTCTCCTGGATTTTCAAGGTCCGAGGGGAAGATCCGGACACCGCCGCAACTGCGGTGCTCTTCGCGTTCCAAACCCTATCTCCCTGCTAGAGGTTTCCAGGGAACTCGAACGCTTATACAGAAAAGAAAACTCTTCCCGGATCTCCCGACGGCGTCTCCAGGTCATTTTGGGTTACCCCGACGAACACTCTTACGAGGGCCCGAATTGTATGCGGTTCCGCTGCCGGGTTCCGGAATAGGAACCGGATTCCCTTTCGCCCGACGGGCGTGTGTCAAAAGTTCACTCACCGCGCGCGACGGCACACTCGCGCGTGCGCGCGCGCTTTTTGTGTGCGCGAGACTTTTCTGCGACAACGAGAGTATCGTACGCCGTCATTGACATAGGATTTCTCCTAGGGCTTAGGATCGACTGACTCGTGTGCAACGGCTGTTCACACGAAACCCTTCTCCACGTCAGTCCTCCAGGGCCTCGCTGGAGTATTTGCTACTACCACCAAGATCTGCACCGACGGCGGCTCCAGGCAGGCTCGCGCCCAGACCCTTCTGCGCACACCGTCGCGACCCTCCTACTCGTCAGGGCTTCGTGGCGGCCTGTAAGCTCCGGGCGAGGAGTTACCCACGCCCTGCCCACGGCCGCCCCACTTGCCGCTGACGGCATAGGCTCGACGCTTCAGCGCCATCCATTTTCAGGGCTAGTTGCTTCGGCAGGTGAGTTGTTACACACTCCTTAGCGGATTCCGACTTCCATGGCCACCGTCCTGCTGTCTTAAGCAACCAACGCCTTTCATGGTGTCCCATGAGCGTCGAGTTGGGCGCCTTAACTCTGCGTTTGGTTCATCCCACAGCGCCAGTTCTGCTTACCAAAAATGGCCCACTTGGCACTCTGATCCGAGATGCTCGTGGCTTCATAGTTCAAGAAAGCCAGAGATCTCACCCATTTAAAGTTTGAGAATAGGTTGAGGTCGTTTCGGCCCCAAGGCCTCTAATCATTCGCTTTACCAGATGAGACTCGCGCGCGTTCCGTGCGGAACGGCCGAGTGCCAGCTATCCTGAGGGAAACTTCGGAGGGAACCAGCTACTAGATGGTTCGATTAGTCTTTCGCCCCTATACCCAGTTCCGACGATCGATTTGCACGTCAGAATCGCTACGGACCTCCATCAGGGTTTCCCCTGACTTCGTCCTGACCAGGCATAGTTCACCATCTTTCGGGTCCCAACGTGTACGCTCTGGGTGCGCCTCTTCTCGCAATGAGAACGAGACGCCCCGGGAGTGCGGAGCCGCATCGCGACGCGGCCCATCCTCCCTCGGTCGACAACCAGGGCCGACCTTCACTTTCATTACGCCTTTAGGTATCGCTGATCCCAATGACTCGCGTACATGTTAGACTCCTTGGTCCGTGTTTCAAGACGGGTCCTAAGAGTACCCAAAGCAGTAGCGTCGCCGACCGGTATCGGTCCCCCGAGTTGCCCCGGGGAACGTTTGCAGGCCTGTCGAAGGTTAACCGTACGACCAACAGCGGGCCAGGACCGGTGACGGCGCTAGGTCCGTAAGCCTCCGTGTACCGTGGCGCGCGCTTGCGACGGCCTCGACGCACTCCCGCGTGTGTGAGAGCTGCGGCCTGATACCTTGCGTGTACCGCCGGGCAGCCGGCCGGGCGACCGAGGGTTTGACGGCGTGCCGTGTTACCGGCGACGCGTCAGACACCGCACCCGGGCCGTAGACCGACACCCAGCGGGTCGCGACGTTCTACTAGGGGAGAAGTGCACGACGACGAAAACGCCGGACATCGGCGCGCGGCAGCGTGCCCGCGCGCGAGCCGTGAGGCCCCGCGGGGCATCGCCCACCGACGCGAAGCCAGCGTCGCTGACGATGAATCTCCCCGTTCGATCTTTTGGGTTTCTTAGGTTTACCCCTGAACGGTTTCACGTACTCTTGAACTCTCTCTTCAAAGTTCTTTTCAACTTTCCCTCACGGTACTTGTTCGCTATCGGTCTCGTGGTCGTATTTAGCCTTAGATGGAGTTTACCACCCACTTAGAGCTGCACTCTCAAGCAACCCGACTCTAAGGAGAGATCCTCCCGAGACGCGCACCGGTCGCTACGGGCCTGGCACCCTCTGCGGGTAAGTGGCCCCATTCAAGATGGACTTGGACGCGACGCGGCACCTCGGGATAAGCGGACCCTCCCAAACACCACATTTCCCTGCGGCGGAACCGCGGGATTCGGTGCTGGGCTCTTTCCTGTTCGCTCGCCGCTACTAAGGAAATCCTGGTTAGTTTCTTTTCCTCCGCTTAATAATATGCTTAAATTCAGCGGGTGATCTCGCCTGCTCTGAGGTCGTCAAAAGAAATTGTCGTGAGGCTGTACTATATATATATAATACGAAGAAGGCGAGACGACGACGACGACGACGCGAGAGAAAAGAGAAACGCAACGCGGCGAAACGCCGCGCGCGAGCGCTTGGTTAGACTACGCCGCGTGCCCCGGTCAAGAGCTGCTACCATACATAGCGCTTTCGTGGACTCGGGAACACGCGCGGTCGACCCGCGCGCGATCTCTCACCTCGCACACACTTTTGCTGCGCAGGGGGCGATCGGTGCACGCAAAATATTTGAAAGAAGAGACGAAGGGAAAATGAGAAAACGAACGAGGCAGAGAGAACAACCGCGAGAGCGTGGTGGTCTTTCGTCGACGTTGCGTCAACCGCGCCGCGATCCGCGCGCCCGCGCGCGCCAACCAACCGACCACGACGACAACTGGCCAGCCAGCCCGACGCGAACGTCGGAGGCCGGTTTGCGCGTCGTGGTGGCGTCGGCAACGCGACTGCGGCGGCGGCCGGCAGCAGCTGCAGCGGCGACGACCACTCTCTCTCTTATAATACGGTCAGGTTCTCTCGTATCTTTGCTTCGTCGTATATATCTCTAAAATCCCTCCTCTCGAGTTTCCTTTGCGTTGGCGGCGGTAAAGCGACGATATGCGCTCTGTGCAGAAGGAGAACGAGGAGGCGCGCGATTATCTCGCGGCCTCTATTCTCCTCTCCGATCTTCATTCGAAGAAGGAGAGGAAAACTCAAACTCGGTTCTCCGCGCTCCTTATGAACTACTTCTCCGTGGATCAGCCTTTGATCCCGCGCGCGCCGCAAGCGGCACACAGGCCACCTTCCGGGAGTACAAGCGCGAACGAATTGTCGGCTTGTTTCACTCCGGGCGGCGGGGCGCGAGAGGCAGATCTACTCTTTTTCGTTCGGCGCGTATATACGTATAACGTATAAACTCCTTGCAAGAGCTCGCCACGTTTATCACCACCGCGCACGTCCTTCCCTCCCGTGCGTGTGTGCGTGCGTGCGTCTCTGCGATTCTCGATCGCATCTTTCGGTCGGTCGTCGTTCATTCGTTCGACCCTCAAACCTCGTTATTTCGGACGACGCCCAACGGGGGCGCGAGAGTACGCCGCCGTTCCGCGAGTATAGAGAGAGAGCGCGCAGAGAGCGCGAGAGCCTTCGTAAAACCCTGATGGAATCCAGCAACTCGCCGCGTGGATAGCGTGCGTAGTGTGCCTGATACCCCGGGGAAGGCGTCATCGACGACTCCTCGCTTCTCTTCTCTTTTCTCGTGGATGCGGGTATAACTCTCTCGCCGGCCGCCGCGATCGGGCGAACGTCCAACGAATCGCTCGTACGCGGCCGTCGAAACGGCGCGCGCAAGCAGTTTGTCTTCGATAAAACGACCCTCAGCCAGGCGTGGTCCGGGAATTGTATCCGTGGACCGCAATGTGCGTTCGAAATGTCGATGTTCATGTGTCCTGCAGTTCACAAGTTGACGCGCAATTAGCTGCGTTCTTCATCGACCCACGAGCCAAGTGATCCACCGTTCAGGGTAATCGTTCCTTCGCGCACCAAGTACGCTCTATCAAGGAATAGACAACAATGTGCGTCTTCTTCGTTTTGGCCCTTCGATCAGCCTGGCCGCGCGTCCGAGCACGCGCGGACCGCCGCCCCTGTTACAGGGGCTACGGCACAATAATGGAGAGAGAGGGAGACGTCGGTTGTCGGCGCGGTGCGAAAACCAAGAGGTTGCGTCTCTCGCGAAGCGAGAGCCGGGGCGGAACTCTTTGAAAAACCATCGGGGTCGAAAATGACTAGCATATTCGACGAACCCTTCAGCGCGCGCGATCGCGCGCGCGCGCGCGGGACCGGAGGAAGAGCAGCGGCGAGAATCGTCGCACTCTCCACTCCTCGCCCGGCGCGCACGACGACGCGGCAGCATAGGTTACCACCGGTACGCGGCGCATTCGCGCGCACCGCAACGCGTCCGAATCGCGGAGATAGAGGCAGCGCGCGAGCGCGCCTCCGTAGTCTCCTTCTCACCGATCCTGATCCGCGAGCGGGCGCGCATATAGATGCACCTTCGCGCTCCTCCTGGATTCGCACAACGAGACCAACCGGCCGCGCTAGCCCCGGCTGAGGGGCGCGCTGAGCGCGGTGGTCCGCGCAACGGGTCGTTCGAAGCGCGCGAGAGACAGAGAGTCGGAGAATCTCCGCAGGAAACGAGAGAGAGAGAGAATGCAAAGAGCGTAATACGGCAATGCGTACAACTCTCGAATCTCTCTTCTTCTCCACAATATGCCCGGGGTCCTCTCTCGCTTTGAGCGCTCGAGATCTCGACACACTCGTCCCGACCGACAATCCTCTCTTATACGACGGCGACGAATGCGGCGCACACCGCAGCACGCCACCGTTGGCGGCGTGTGAGCGCGCACGCGGTCGTTGCGTCGCATAAACTATTCTCTCCTCTCGATCTCGCAATTTTGCTCGAGCGAAGCGTCGCGTCTCGCGACGGACGCTCCGACGAGGAGTGGGAAGGCGGCGCGGACTCGGAAGACGCGATGTCTCGCGTGCGATTAGATTTTGCGCCCCTTCAGCCACTCTCGACACAACTCGCAGAGTCGTGTTCTAGCTTGTCTGCCCCGTATCGCGGCAGGCAACGTAGTACACGTTACCGTGCGCGC
>NW_027228809.1:7135-9635 GCF_019399895.1 Cardiocondyla obscurior | reverse complement strand
GAGCCATTCGGTCTCTCGACACCGACTCGTGGCAATGCTGTGTCTTATAGTACCGAACCGGGCGGCCGGGCGGTCGGCGACGCACGGTCTAACGCACGGCGGTATATGGGCGAAACCTGCGAAATTTCGACGCCTCGAGGACTTAGCCGCTGCGTCGTACGTAGTTATTACGCGCAAAGTCCTCGAGCCTCGTGTTGCTTTCGGCAAGTAGTTACCCACGGACAGCTCGAACGGCAAAGTACTCGAGCTCCGTATCGTTTCGGCTCGGATTTACCAACGCCTTCGATTTTCGACTTTGGTGTCGAAACGATCGCCGAGAGCCCGGCGCACATTTGGCCGAATGTCGGCAACACGCCCGAACGATCTCAAAAAGAGAACCAAAGTTCTCGTAGTAAGCGCGAGGCTAAATTCTTCAAAAGCGTTCTAGTGCGAACGACACTTTTGTACGCACCGCAGTGCTTCGTCGAGCTCGGTTATACATACGCCGTAACGCTACGGTACGACCAGACCGAGAGCTCGCATGCATCGTGTTGTGCACGAGTCGCCGCAGCGACAACACCTCTTACAGTACCGAACCGAGCGGCCGGGCGGTCGGCGACGCACGGTCTAACGCACGGCGGTATATGGGCGCCGGCGGTGAAATTTCGACGCCGCGCGGACTTAGCAGCTGCGGCGCACGGTAGTTACCTCCGCGTCAAAGATCTCGAGCTCCGTGTTGTTTTACGGCTCGGAGGTACGTACGGACCGCACGAACGGCAGAGTCCTCGAGATACAAAATTTCTTCGTCAAGTATTTACCAATTCCTTCGCTATCCGGCCTCGAAACGATCGCCGAGAGCTTGGCGCACATTTGGCCGAATGTCGGCAAGACGCCCGAACGCTCTCGAAAAAGAGAACCGAAATTCTCGCACTCAGCGCAGTGCAAAATACTTTAAAAATCGCTCTTGAGCGAAAGACACTTTCGTACGCACCGCAGTGCTTCGCCGAGCTCGGTTATACATACGCCGTAACGCTACGGTACGACCAGACCGAGAGCTCGCATGCATCGTGTTGTGCACGAGTCGCCGCAGCGACGACACCTCTTACAGTACCGAACCGAGCGGCCGGGCGGTCGGCGACGCACGGTCTAACGCACGGCGGTATATGGGCGCCGGCGGTGAAATTTCGACGCCGCGCGGACTTAGCCGCTGCGGCGCACGGTAGTTACCTCCGCGTCAAAGATCTCGAGCTCCGTGTTGTTTTACGGCTCGGAGGTACGTACGGACCGCACGAACGGCAGAGTCCTCGAGATACAAAATTTCTTCGTCACGTATTCACCAATTCCTTCGCTATCCGGCCTCGAAACGATCGCCGAGAGCTTGGCGCACATTTGGCCGAATGTCGGCAAGACGCCCGAAAGATCTCAAAAAGAGAACCAAAGTTCTCGTAGTAAGCGCGAAGCTAAATTCTCTCAAAAGCGTTCTAGTGCGAACGACACTTTTGTACGCACCGCAGTGCTTCGCCGAGCTCGGTTATACATACGCCGTAACGCTACGGTACGACCAGACCGAGAGCTCGCATGCACCGTGTTGTGCACGAGTCGCCGCAGCGACGACACCTCTTACAGTACCGAACCGAGCGGCCGGGCGGTCGGCGACGCACGGTCTAACGCACGGCGGTATATGGGCGCCGGCGGTGAAATTTCGACGCCGCGCGGACTTAGCCGCTGCGGCGCACGGTAGTTACCTCCGCGTCAAAGATCTCGAGCTCCGTGTTGTTTTACGGCTCGGAGGTACGTACGGACCGCACGAACGGCAGAGTCCTCGAGATACAAAATTTCTTCGTCACGTATTCACCAATTCCTTCGCTATCCGGCCTCGAAACGATCGCCGAGAGCTTGGCGCACATTTGGCCGAATGTCGGCAAGACGCCCGAAAGATCTCAAAAAGAGAACCAAAGTTCTCGTAGTAAGCGCGAAGCTAAATTCTCTCAAAAAGCGTTCTAGTGCGAACGACACTTTTGTACGCACCGCAGTGCTTCGCCGAGCTCGGTTATACATACGCCGTAACGCTACGGTACGACCAGACCGAGAGCTCGCATGCACCGTGTTGTGCACGAGTCGCCGCAGCGACGACACCTCTTACAGTACCGAACCGAGCGGCCGGGCGGTCGGCGACGCACGGTCTAACGCACGGCGGTATATGGGCGCCGGCGGTGAAATTTCGACGCCGCGCGGACTTAGCCGCAGCGAAGTCCGCGAGCCTCGTGTTGCTTTTACCACGTAGTTACTTCCGAGCGGTCCGACCGTCAAAGTTCGCGAGCCTCGTGTTGCTTTTGGAACGTAGTTACTTCCGAGCGGTCCGATCGGCAAAGTACGCGAGCCTCGTGTTGCTTTTACCACGTAGTTACTTCCGAGCGGTCCGACCGTCAAAGTCCGCGAGCCTCGTGTTGCTTTCGGCTCGGAGTTACTTCCGCGCGGTCCTAGCGGCAAAGTACGCGAGCCTCGTGTTGCTTTCGGCCTG
>NW_027228809.1:0-2056 GCF_019399895.1 Cardiocondyla obscurior | reverse complement strand
CCGCGCGGTCCGACGGCAAAGTACGCGAGCCTCGTGTTGCTTTCGGCTCGGAGTTACTTCCGCGCGGTCCGATCGGCCAAGTACGCGAGCCTCGTGTTGCTTTCGGCTCGTAGCTACTTTCGAGCGGTTCGGACAACAAAGTCCGCGAGCCCTGTGTTGCTACTGCTCGGGGCCGCTTCCTGAACGTTTCTGGGCAATCAACTTTTTGTTCGTATTGTTTTTGCTTATCTTAGCTATTTTCTCGTAAAAGTTAAATTTTCGCGTTTTGTGCTGTTTTTTCGAGCTCTCTGTTGGCGATCGTCTATGTTCTTAAATCTCGTGTTATTTTCTTGAGCTCTTCGTAATTTCGGCCGACGAGCGGCTAAGTTTACGAGTTTGTGTTGCTTTCTGCACGTAGTTACTTCCGAGCGGTCCGAAAGTCGTGCGCGAGCCCGTGTTGCTTTCGGCTCGGAGTTACCTGCGCGGTCCTAGCGACAGTACGCGAGCCTCGTGTTGCTTTCGGCTCGGAGTTACCTGCGCGGCCTGATCGGCAAAGTACGCGTGAGCCTCGTGTTGCTTTCGGCTCGGAGTTACTTCCGCGCGGTCCTAGCGGCAAAGTACGCGAGCCTCGTGTTGCTTTCGGCTCGGAGTTACTCCGCGCGGTCCTAGCGGCGTACGAGCCTCGTGTTGCTTTCGGCTCGGAGTTACTTCGCGCGATCCTAGCGGCAGTAAGTACGCGAGCCTCGTGTTGCTTTCGGCTCGGAGTTACTTCCCGCGGTCCTAGCGGCAAAGTACGCGAGCCTCGTGTTGCTTTCTGCTCTGAGTTACTCCGCGCGGTCCTATGACAGCATGCCGCGAGCCTCGTGTTGCTTTCGGCTAGTTACTTCCGCGCGGTCCGATCGGCAAAGTACGCGAGCCTGTGTTGCTTTCTGGCTCGGAGTTACTTCCGCGCGGTCCTAAGACAAAGTACGCGAGCCCGTGTTGCTTTCGGCTCGAGTTACTTCCGCGCGGTTCGATCGGCAAAGTACGCGAGCCCGTGTTGCTTTCGGCTCGAGTTACTTCCGCGCGGTCCGATCGGCAAAGTACGCGAGCCTCGTGTTGCTTTCGGCTCGTAGCTACTTGAGCGGTTCGACAACAAAGTCCGCGAGCCCTGTGTTGCTACTGCTCGGGGCTGCTTCCGAACGTTTCGGGCAATCAACTTTTTGTTCTCCGTATTGTTTTTTAAGTTATCTTAGCTATTTTCTCGTAAAAGTTAAATTCTTTCGTTTTGTGCTGTTTTTTCGAGCTCTCTGTTGGCGATCGTCTATGTTCTTAAATCTCGTGTTATTTTCTTGAGCTCTTCGTAATTTCGGCCGACGAGATATTAAGTTTACGAGTTTTGTGTTGCTTGCACGTAGTTACCTGGCGGTCCGACTGTCAAAGTACGCGAGCCTCGTGTTGCTTTCGGCTCGGAGTTACTTCCGCGCGGTCCTAGCGACAAAGTACGCGAGCCCGTGTTGCTTTCGGCCGGAGTTACTTCCGCGCGGTCCGATCGGCAAAGTACGCGAGCCTTGCGTTTCTGGCTCGGAGTTACTCTGCGCGGTCCTAGCGGTAGTACGCGAGCCTCGTGTTGCTTTCGGCTCGGAGTTACTCGCGCGGTCCGAGCGGCAAAGTACGCGAGCCTCGTTGCTTTCGGCTCGAGTTACCCGCGCGGTCCTAGCGACAAAGTACGCGAGCCCGTGTTGCTTTCGGCTCGGAGTTACTTTTCGGTTCGATCGGCAAAGTACGCGAGCCCGTGTTGCTTTCGGCTCGAGTTACTTCCGCGCGGTCCGATCGGCAAAGTACGCGAGCCTCGTGTTGCTTTCGGCTCGTAGCTACTTTCGAGCGGTTCGGACAACAAAGTCCGCGAGCCCTGTGTTGCTACTGCTCGGGCTGCTTCCGAACGTTTCGCAATCAACTTTTGTTCTCCGTATTGTTTTTTTATCTTTAGCTATTTTCTCGTAAAAGTTAAATTTTCGCGTTTTGTGCTGTTTTTTCGAGCTCTTCTGCTGGCGATCGTCTATGTTCTTAAATCTCGTGTTATTTTCTTGAGCTCTTC
>NW_027228808.1:60318-118913 GCF_019399895.1 Cardiocondyla obscurior | reverse complement strand
AAATTGTTACGTGGGCATCTGCTGACGTCACCGCACAATGATACGTTGCCAGATTTTCAAAAAATTTTTTTTTTTTTGTCAATATCTCTGGCTTCTGGTGAGGGTAAACGCTAAAATAGTCACGTGGGCATCTGCTGACGTCACCGCACAATGATACGCGTTGCCAAATTTTGAAAAATTTTTTTCGTTTTTTGTCAATATCTTTGCTTCTGGTGAAAGTAGAACGCTGAAAATTGTTACGTGGGCATCTGCTGACGTCACCGCACAATGATACGTTGCCAAATTTTAAAAATTATTTTTCGTTTTTTGTCAATATCTTTGCTTCTGGTGAAGGTAGAACGCTGAAAATGGTCACGTGGGCATCTGCTGACGTCACCGCACAATGATACGTTGCCAGATTTTTAAAAAATTTTTTGTTTTTTGTCAATATCTCTGTTCTGGTGAATGTAGAACGCTGAAAATAGTCACGTGGGCATTTGCTGACGTCACCGCACGATGATTCTTTGCCAGATTTTCAAAATTTTTTTTGTTTTTTGTCAATATTTCTTGCTTTTGGTGAAGGTAGAACGCTGAAAATGGTCACGTGGGCATCTGCTGACGTCACCGCACAATGATACGTTGCCAGATTTTAAAAATTTTTTTTGTTTTTTGTCAATATCTCTGCTTCTGGTGAGGTAGAACGCTGAAAATAGTCACGTGGGCATCTGCTGACGTCACCGCACAATGTTTCGTTGCCAGATTTTCAAAAATTTTTTTGTTTTTTGTCAATATTTCTGCCTTTGGTGGAAGTAGACGCTGAAAATGGTCACGTGGGCATCTGCTGACGTCACCGCACAATGATACGTTGCCAGATTTTCAAAAATTTTTTTTCGTTTTTTGTCAATATCTTTGCTTCTGGTGAAGATAGAACGCTTAAAATAGTCACGTGGGCATCTGCTGACGTCACCGCACAATGATACGTTGCCAGATTTTCAAAAATTTTTTTGTTTTTTGTCAATATCTTTGCTTCTGTGGAAGTAGAACGCTGAAAATTGTTACGTGGGCATCTGCTGACGTCACCGCACGATGATTCGTTGCCAGATTTTCAAAATATTTTTTCGTTTTTTGTCAATATCTCTGCTTCTGGTGGAGGTAGAACGCTGAAAATTGTTACGTGAGCATCTGCTGACGTCACCGCACGATGATTTTTTGCCAGATTTTCAAAAATTTTTTTTCGTTTTTTGTCAATATTTCTGTCTGGTGGGTAGAACGCTGAAATTGTTACGTGGGCATCTGCTGACGTCACCGCACGATGATTTTTTGCCAGATTTTCAAAAATTTTTTTTTTGTTTTTTGTCAATATTTCTGCTTCTGGTGAAGGTAGAACGCTGAAAATTGTCACGTGAACATCTGCTGACGTCACCGCACAATGATACGTTGCCAAATTTTCAAAAATTTTTTGTTTTTTGTCAATATCTCTGCTTCTGGTGAAGGTAGAACGCTAAAATAATCACGTGGGCATCTGCTGACGTCACCGCACGATAATACGTTTTCAAATGAAAATTTTTTTTCGTTTTTTGTCAATATCTCTGCTTCTGGTGAAGGTAGAACGCTGAAAATTGTTACGTGGGCATCTGCTGACGTCACCGCACGATGATTCTTTGCCAGATTTTCAAAAATTTTTTTTTGTTTTTTGTCAATATCTCTGCCTCTAGAGAATGTAAAACGCTGAAAATAGTCACGTGGGCATTTGCTGACGTCACCGCACGATGATTTTGCCAGATTTTCAAAAATTTTTTTTCGTTTTTGTCAATATTTCTGCTTTTGGTGAAGGTAGAACGCTGAAAATGGTCACTTGGGCATCTGCTGACGTCACCGCACAATGATACGTTGCCAGATTTTTAAAAATTTTTTTTTGTTTTTTGTCAATATCATTGTTTCTGGTGAAAGTAGAACGCTGAAAATAATCACGAGAGCATCTGCTGACGTCACCTCAAATGAAACATTGCCAAATTTTCAAAATTTGTTTTTGTTTTTTGTCAATATCTTTGCCTCTGGAGAAAGTAGAAAGCTGAAAATAGTCACGTGGGCATTTGCAGACGTCACCGCACAATGATACGTTGCCAGATTAAAAAAATTTTTTTTTTTTGTTTTTGTCAATATCTTTTTCTGGTGGAATAGAACGCTGAAAATGTACGTGGGCATCTGCTGACGTCACCGCACGAAGATTCGTTGCCAGATTTTGTATTTTTATCGTTTTTGTCAATATCTCTGCTTTTGGTGAAAATAAACGCTGAAAATTGATACGTGGACATCTGCTGACGTCACCGCACAATGACTTTTGGCCAGATTTTCAAAATTTTTTTTTGTTTTTGTCAATATTCTGCTTCTGGTGAAGGTAGAACGCTGAAAATGGTCACGTGGGCATCTGCTGACGTCACCGCACAATGATACGTTGCCAGATTTTCAAAAAATTTTTTTGTTTGTCAATATCTCTGCTTCTGGTGAGAGTAGAACGCTGAAATTTGTTGTGGGCATCTGCTGACGTCACCGCACGATGATTTTTGCCAAATTAAAAAAATTTTTTGTTTTTTGTCAATATCTCTGCTTCTGGTGAAAATAGAACGCTGAAAATTGTCACGTGGGCATCTGCTGACGTCACCGCACGATGATCTGTTGCCAGATTTTCAAAAATTTTTTGTTTTTTGTCAATATCTCTGCTTCTGTGAAGGTAGAACGCTGAAAATTGTTACGTGGGCATCTGCTGACGTCACCGCACGATGATTCACAGATTTTCAAAAAATTTTTTTGTTTTTTGTCAATATCTCTGCTCTGGAGAATGTAAAACGCTGAAAATAGTCACGTGGGCATTTGCTGACGTCACCGCACGATGATTTTTTGCCAGATTTTCAAAATTTTTTTCGTTTTTTGTCAATATTTCTGCTTTGGTGAAGGTAACGCTGAAAATGGTCACGTGGGCATCTGCTGACGTCACCGCACAATGGTACGTTGCCAGATTTTCAAAAATTTTTTTTTGTTTTTTGTCAATATCTCTGCTTCTAGAGGATAGAACGCTGAAATAGTCACGTGGGCATCTGCTGACGTCACCGCAAATGAAACGTTGCCAGATTTTCAAAAATTTTTTTTGTTTTTGTCAATATCTCTGCTTCTGGTGAAGGTAGAACGCTGAAAATAGTCACGTGGGCATTTGCTGACGTCACCGCACAATGTTACGTTGCCAGATTAAAAATAATTTTTTTGTTTTTTGTCAATATTTTTTCTGTGGAAGTAGAACGCTGAAAATGGTCACGTAGGCATCTGCTGACGTCACCGCACGAAGATTCGTTGCCAGATATTAAAAAATTTTTTTATCGTCTTTTGTCAATATCTCTGCTTTTGGTGAAAATAAAACGCTGAAAATTGATACGTGGACATCTGCTGACGTCACCGCACAATAACTTTTGGCCAGATTTTCAAAAATTTTTTTTTGTTTTTTGTCAATATCTCTGCTTCTGGTGAAGGTAGAACGCTGAAAATGGTCACGTGGGCATCTGCTGACGTCACCGCACAATGATACGTTGCCAGATTTTCAAAAATTTTTTTTGTTTTTTGTCAATATCTCTGCTTCTGGTGAGAGTAGAACGCTGAAATTTGTTACGTGGGCATCTCTGATTCACCGCACGATGATTTTTTGCCAAATTAAAAAAATTTTTTTTGTTTTTTGTCAATATCTCTGCTTCTGGTAAAAATAGAACGCTTAAATTGTTACGTGGGCATCTGCTGACGTCACCGCACGATGATTCATTGCCAGATTTTCAAAAATTTTTTTTTCGTTTTTTGTCAATATCTCTGCTTCTGGTGAAAGTAGAACGCTGCAAATTGTTACGTGAACATCAGCTGACGTCACCGCACAATGATACGTTGCCAGATTTTCAAAAAATTTTGTTTTGTCAATATTTCTGCTTCTGGTAAGGGTAGAACGCTAAAAATAATCACGTTGGTATCTGCTGACGTCACCGTACGA
The DNA here is from genome assembly GCF_019399895.1 of Cardiocondyla obscurior. Lineage (NCBI taxonomy): Eukaryota > Metazoa > Arthropoda > Insecta > Hymenoptera > Formicidae > Cardiocondyla > Cardiocondyla obscurior. The sequence continues at coordinate 114,910 of NW_027228808.1, read as the reverse complement.
TGATACGTTGCCAAATTTTGAAAGATTTTTCTATCGTTTTTTGGCAATATCTTTGTTTCTGGTGAAAGTAGAACGCTGAAAATTGTTACGTGAACATCTGCTGACGTCACCGCACGATGATTCTTTGCCAAATTTTTAAAAATATTTTTTTCGTTTTTTGTCAATATCTCTGCCTCTGGTGAAGGTAGAACGCTGAAAATGGTCACTTGGGCATTTGCTGACGTCACCGCACAATGATACGTTGCCAGATTTTTAAAAATTTTTTTGTTTTGTCAATATCTCTGTCTCTGGTGAAGTTAAAACGCTGAAAATAGTCACGTGGGCATTTGCTGACGTCACCGCACGATGATTCTTTGCCAAATTTTCAAAAATTTTTTTTTGTTTTTTGTCAATATTTCTGCTTCTGGTGAAGGTAGAACGCTGAAAATGGTCACGTGGGCATTTGCTGACGTCACCGCACAATGATACATTGCCAGATTTAAAAAAATTTTTTTTTGTTTTTTGTCAATATCTCTGCTTCTGGTGAGGGTAGAATGCTGAAAATAGTCACGTGGGCATCTGCTGACGTCAGCGCACAATGTTTCGTTGTTAGATTTTCAAAAATTTTTTTAGTTTTTTGTCAATATTTTGCCATTGGTGGAAGTACGACGCTGAAAATGGTCACGTGGGCATCTGCTGACGTCACCGCACAATGATACGTTGCCAGATTTTCAAAAATTTTTTTTTCGTTTTTTGTCAATATCTCTGCTTCTGGTGAAGATAGAACGCTGAAAATAGTCACGTGGGCATCTGCTGACGTCACCGCACAATGATACGTTGCCAGATTTTCAAAAAATTTTTTTTTGTTTTTTGTTAATATCTTTGCTTCTGGTGGAGGTAGAACGCTGAAAATTGTTACGTGGGCATCTGCTGACGTCACCGCACGATGATTCGTTGCCAGATTTTCAAAAATCATTGTTTCGTTTTTTGTTAATATCTCTGTTTCTGGTGGAGGTAGAACGCTGAAAATTGTTACGTGGGCTCTGCTGACGTCACCGCACGATGATTTTTTGCCAGATTTTCAAAAAATTTTTTTTCGTTTTTTGTCAATATTTCTGCTTCTGGTGAGGGTAGAACTCTGAAAATTGTTACGTGGGCATTTGCTGACGTCACCGCACGATGATTTTTTGCCATATTTTCAAAAATCTTTTTTTCGTTTTTTGTCAATATTCCTGCTGCTGGTGAAGGTAGAACGCTGCAAATTGTTACGGGCATCTGCTGACGTCACCGCACAATGATACGTTGCCAGATTTTCAAAAATTTTTTGTTTTGTCAATATCTCTGCTTCTGGTGAGGTAAAACGCTAAAAATAATCACGTGGGCATCTGCTGACGTCACCGCACGATGATACGTTGCTTTTGAAAAATTTTTTATCGTTTTTTGTCAATATTTTTGCTTCTGGTGAAAATAGAACGCTGAAAATTGTTACGTGGGCATTTGCTGACGTCACCGCACGATGATCTTTTGCCAAATTTTAAAAATTATTTTTTTGTTTTTTGTCAATATCTTTGCTTCTGGTGTAGGTAGAACGCTGAAAATTGTTACGTGGGCATCTGCTGACGTTACAGCACGAAGATTCGTTGCCAAATTAAAAAATTTTTTTTTGTTTTTGTCAATATCTTTGCTTCTGGTAAAAGTAAACGCTGAAAATAGTCACGTGGGCATCTGCTGACGTCACCGCACGATGATTCGTTGCCAGATTTTCAAAATATTTTTTTGTTTTTTGTCAATATTTCTGCTTCTGGTGAAAATAGAACGCTGAAAATTGTTACGTGGGCATCTGCTGACGTCACCGCACGAAGATTTGTTGCCAAATTCAAAAATTTTTTTTTGTTTTTTGTCAATATCTTGCCTCTGGTGAAAGTAGAACGCTGAAAATAGTCACGGGCATCTGCTGACGTCACCGCAAATGATACGTTGCCAGATTTTCAAAAATTTATTTTTGTTTTTTGTCAATATCTCTGCCTCTGGTGAGGGTAGAACGCTGAAAATTGTTACGTGGGCATCTGCTGACGTCACCGCACGATGATTTTTGCAAATTAAAAAAATTTTTTTTCGTTTTTTGTCAATATCTTTGCTTCTGGAGAAAGTAAAACGTTGAAAATAGTCACGTGAGCATCTGCTGACGTCACAGCACAGTGATACGTTGCCAAATTTTGAAAAATTTTTTTATTGTTTTTTGTCAATATCTTTGCTTCTCTGTGAAAATAGAACGCTGAAAATAGTCACGTGGGCATCTGCTGACGTCACCGCACAATGATACGTTGCCAAATTAAAAAAATTTTTTTATCGTTTTTTGTCAATATCTTTGTTTCTGGTGGAAGTAGAACGCTGAAAATGGTCACGTGGGCATCTGCTGACGTCACCGCACGAAGATTCGTTGCCAGATATTAAAAAATTTCTTTATTGTCTTTTGTCAATATCTCTGCCTCTGGTGAAAGTAGAACGCTGAAAATGATCACGTGAGCATTTGCTGACGTCACCGCACGATGATTCTTTGCCAGATTTTCAAAAACTTCTTTTTCGTTTTTTGTCAATATCTCTGCTTCTGTTGAAGGTAGAACGCTGAAAATTGTTACGTGGGCATCTGCTGACGTCACCGCACGATGATTTTTTGCCAGATTTTCACAAACTTTTTTTTTGATTTTTGTCAATATTTCTGTTTCTGGTAAAGGTAGAACGCTGAAAATAGTCACGTAGGCATCTGCTGACGTCACCGCACGATGATACGTTGCCAGATTTTAAAAATTTTTTTGTGTTTTGTCAATATCTCTGCTTCGTGAAGGTAGAACGCTGAAAATAGTTACGTGGGCATTTGCTGACGTCACCGCACGATGATACGTTGCCAGATTTTGAAAAATTTTTTTTCGTTTTTGTCAATATTTTGCTTCTGGTGGAAGTAGAACGCTGAAAATTGTTACGTGGGCATCTGCTGACGTCACCGCACAATGATACGTTGCCAAATTTTCAAAAAATTTTTTTTTGTTTTTTGTCAATATCTCTGTTTCTGGTGAAAGTAGAACGCTGAAAATTGTTACGTGCATCTGCTGACGTCACCGCACGATAATACGTTTTCAGATTTTGAAAAATTTTTTTTATCGTTCTTTGTCAATATCTCTGCTTCTGGTGAAGGTAGAACGCTGAAAATTGTTACGTGGGCATCTGCTGACGTCACCGCACAATGATACGTTGCCAAATTTTCAAAAATTTTTTTGTTTTTTGTCAATATCTCTGTTTCTGGAGAATGTAGAACGCTTAAAATAGTAACGTGGGCATTTGCTGACGTCACCGCACGATGATTTTTTGCCAGATTTTCAAAAATTCTTTTCTTGTTTTTTGTCAATATTTCTGCTTCTGGTGAAGGTAGAACGCTGAAAATGATCACGTGGGCATCTGCTGACGTAACCGCACGAAGATTCGTTGCCAGATTTTTCAAAATTATTTTTGTTTTTGTCAATATCTCTGCTTCTGGTGGGATAGAACGCTGAAAATAGTCACGTGGGCATCTGCTGACGTCACCGCACGAAACGTTGCCAGATTTTCAAAAAATTTTTTTGTTTTTGTCAATATCTCTGCTTCTGGTGAAAATAAAACGCTGAAAATTGTTACGTAGGCATCTGCTGACGTCACCGCACGATGATTCTTTGCCAGATTTTCAAAAATTTTTTTTTCGTTTTTTGTCAATATCTCTGCTCCTGGTGAAAGTAGAACGCTGAAAATGGTCACGTGGGCATCAGCTGACGTCACCGCACAATGATACGTTGCCAGATTTTCAAAAAATTTTTTTTTGTTTTTTGTCAATATCTTTGCTTCTGGTGAAAATAAAACGCTGAAAATGGTCACGTGGGCATCTGCTGACGTCACAGCACAATGATACGTTGCCAGATTAAAAAAAATTTTTTTATCGTTTTTTGTCAATATCTTTGTTTCTGGTGGAAGTAGAACGCTGAAAATGGTCACGTAGGCATCTGCTGACGTCACCGCACGAAGATTCGTTGCCAGATATTAAAACATTTTTTTATCGTCTTTTGTCAATATCTCTGCTTTTGGTGAAAATAAGACGCTGAAAATTGATACGTGGACATCTGCTGACGTCACCGCACAATAATTTTTGGCCAGATTTTCAAAAATTTTTTTTTTGTTTTTTGTCAATATCTCTGCTTCTGGTGAAGGTAGAACGCTGAAAATGGTCACATGGGCATCAGCTGACGTCACCGCACAATGATACGTTGCCAGATTTTCAAAAAATTTTTTTGTTTTTTGTCAATATCTCTGCTTCTAGTGAGAGTAGAACGCTGAAATTTGTTACGTGGGCATCTGCTGATTCAACCGCACGATGATTTTTGCCAAATTAAAAAAAATTTTTTTTTTGTTTTTTGTCAATATATCTGCTTCTGGTGAAAATAGAACGCTTAAAATTGTTACGTGGGCATCTGCTGACGTCACCGCACGATGATTCATTGCCAGATATTCAAAAATTTTTTTTTCGTTTTTTGTCAATATCTCTGCTTCTGGTGAAGGTAGAACGCTGCAAATTGTTACGTGAACATCAGCTGACGTCACCGCACAATGATACGTTGCCAGATTTTCAAAAAATTTTTTTTTGTGTTTTGTCAATGTCTCTGCTTCTGGTGAGGGTAAAACGCTAAAAATAATCACGTGGGCATCTGCTGACGTCACCGTACGATGATACGTTGCCAAATTTTGAAAAATTTTTCTATCGTTTTTTGTCAATATTTTTGCTTCTGGTGAAAATAGAACGCTGAAAATTGTTACGTGGGCATCTGCTGACGTCACCGCACGATGATTCTTTGCCAAATTTTAAAAATTATTTTTTTCGTTTTTTGTCAAAATCTTTGCTTCTGGTGAAGGTAGAACGCTGAAAATTGTTACGTGGGCATCTGCTGACGTCACCGCACGAAGATTCGTTGCCAAATTAAAAAAAATTTTTTTTTTGTTTTTTGTCAATATCTTTGCTTCTGGTAAAAGTAAAACGCTGAAAATAGTCACGTGGGCATCTGCTGACGTCACCGCACGAAGATTTTGCCAGATTTTCATAAATTTTTTAATTTTTTGTCAATATTTCTGCTTCTGGTGAAATAGAACGCTGAAAATTGTTACGTGGGCATCTGCTGACGTCACCGCACGAAGATTGTTGACAAATTAAAAAATTTTTTTTTTGTTTTTTGTCAATATCTTTGCCTCTGGTGAAAATAGAACGCTGAAAATAGTCACGTGGGCATCTGCTGACGTCACCGCAAATGAAACGTTGCCAGATTTTCAAAATTTATTTTGTTTTTTGTCAATATCTCTGCCTGGTGAGGGTAGAACGCTGAAAATTGTTACGTGGGCATCTGCTGACCTCACCGCACGATGATTTTTTGCCAAATTAAAAAAAAATTTTTTTTTGTTTTTTGTCAATATCTTTGCTTCTGGTGAAAATAAAACGCTGAAAATAGTCACGTGGGCATCTGCTGACGTCACAGCACAATGATACGTTGCCAAATTTGAATAATTTTTTATTGTTTTTGTCAATATCTTTGCTTCTGGTGAAAATAAAACGCTGAAAATGGTCACGTGGGCATCTGCTGACGTCACAGCACAATGATACGTTGCCAGATTAAAAAAATTTTTTTATCGTTTTTTGTCAATATCTTTGTTTCTGGTGGAAGTAAAACGTTGAAAATGGTCACGTAGGCATCTGCTGACGTCACCGCACGAAGATTCGTTGCCAGATATTAAAAATTTTTTTTGTTTTTGTCAATATCTCTGCTTCTAGTGAGAGTAGAACGCTGAAAATTGTTACGTGGGCATCTGCTGACCTCACCGCACGATGATTCTTTGCCAGATTTTCAAAAATTTTTTTTTTGTTTTTTGTCAATATCTCTGCTTCTGGTGAAGGTAGAACGCTGAAAATTGTTACGTGGGCATCTGCTGACGTCACCGCACGATGATTCTTTGCCAGATTTTCAAAAATTTTTCTTTTGTTTTTTGTCAATATCTCTGTTTCTGGTGAAAGTAGAACGCTGAAAATTGTTACGTGGGCATCAGCTGACGTCACCGCACAATGATACGTTGCCAGATTTAAAAAAAATTTTTTTTTGTGTTTTGTCAATATCTCTGCTTCTGGTGAGGGTAAAACGCTAAAAATAATTACGTGGGCATTTGCTGACGTCACCTTACGATGATACGTTGCCAAATTTTGAAAAATTTTTCTATCGTTTTTTGTCAATATTTTTGCTTCTGGTGGAAGTAGAACGCTGAAAATTGTTACGTGGGCATCTGCTGACGTCACTGCACAATGATACGTTGCCAAATTTTCAAAAAATTTTTTTTTGTTTTTTGTCAATATCTCTGTTTCTGGAGAAAGTAGAACGCTATAAATTGTTACGTGGGCATCTGCTGACGTCACCGCACGATAATACGTTTTCAGATTTTGAAAAATTTTTTTATCGTTTTTTGTCAATATCTCTGCTTCTGGTGAAGGTAGAACGCTGAAAATTGTTACGTGAGCATCTGCTGACGTCACTGCACAATGATACGTTGCCAAATTTTCAAAAAATTTTTTTTTGTTTTTTGTCAATATCTCTGCCTCTAGAGAATGTAAAACGCTGAAAATAGTCACGTGGGCATTTGCTGACGTCACCGCACGATGATTTTTTGCCAGATTTTCAAAAATTTCTTTTTCGTTTTTTGTCAATATTTCTGCTTTTGGTGAAGGTAGAACGTTGAAAATGGTCACCTGGGCATCTGCTGATGTCACCGCACAATGGTACGTTGCCAGATTTTCAAAAATTTATTTTTTGTTTTTTGTCAATATCTCTGCTTCTAGTGAGGATAGAACGCTGAAAATAGTCACGTGGGCATCTGCTGACGTCACCGCAAATGAAACGTTGCCAGATTTTCAAAAAATTTATTTTTGTTTTTTGTCAATATCTCTGCCTCTGGAGAAAGTAGAACGTTGAAAATAGTCACGTGGGCATTTGTTGACGTCACCGCACAATGTTACGTTGCCAGATTAAAAATAATTTTTTTTTTGTTTTTTGTCAATATCATTTTTTCTGGTGGAAGTAGAACGCTGAAAATGATCACGTAGGCATCTGCTGACGTCACCGCACGAAGATTCGTTGCCAGATATTGAAAAATTTTTTTATTGTTATTTGTCAATATCTCTGCTTCTGGTGAAAATAAAACGCTGAAAATTGATACGTGGACATCTGTTGACGTCACCGCACGATAATTCTTGGCCAGATTTTCAAAAATTTTTTCTTTGTTTTTTGTCAATATCTCTGCTTCTGGTAAAAGTAGAACGCTGAAAATTGTTACGTGGGCATCTGCTGACGTCACCGCACAATGATACGTTGCCAGATTTTCAAAAAATTTTTTTTTGTTTTTTGTCAATATCTTTGCTTCTGGTGAAGATAAAACGCTGAAAATGGTCACGTGGGCATCTGCTGACGTCACCGCACAATGATACGTTGCCAGATTAAAAAAAATTTTTTTATCGTTTTTTGTCAATATCTTTGTTTCTGGTGGAAGTAGAACGCTGAAAATGGTCACGTAGGCATCTGCTGACGTCACCGCACGAAGATTCGTTGCCAGATATTAAAAAATTTTTTTATCGTCTTTTGTCAATATCTCTGCTTTTGGTGAAAATAAAACGCTGAAAATTGATACGTGGACATCTGCTGACGTCACCGCACAATAATTTTTGGCCAGATTTTCAAAAATTTTTTTTTGTTTTTTGTCAATATCTCTGCTTCTGGTGAAGGTAGAACGCTGAAAATGGTCACATGGGCATCAGCTGACGTCACCGCACAATGATACGTTGCCAGATTTTCAAAAAAATTTTTTTTGTTTTTTGTCAATATCTCTGCTTCTAGTGAGAGTAGAACGCTGAAATTTGTTACGTGGGCATCTGCTGATTCAACCGCACGATGATTTTTTGCCAAATTAAAAAAAATTTTTTTTTTGTTTTTTGTCAATATATCTGTTTCTGGTGAAAATAGAACGCTTAAAATTGTTACGTGGGCATCTGCTGACGTCACCGCACGATAATTCATTGCCAGATATTCAAAAATTTTTTTTTCGTTTTTTGTCAATATCTCTGCTTCTGGTGAAAGTAGAACGCTGAAAATTGTTACGTGGGCATCTGCTGACGTCACCGCACAATGATACGTTGCCAGATTTTCAAAAAATTTTTTTTTGTTTTTTGTCAATATCTCTGCTTCTGGTGAGGGTAGAACGCTGAAAATAGTCACGTGGGCATCTGCTGACGTCACCGCACGATGATACGTTGCCAGATTTTGAAAATTTTTTATCGTTTTTTGTCAATATTTTTGCTTCTGGTGAAAATAGAACGCTGAAAATTGTTACGTGGGCATCTGCTGACGTCACCGCACGATGATTCTTTGCCAAATTTTCAAAAATTTTTTTTTGTTTTTTGTCAATATCTTTGCTTCTGGTGAAGGTAGAACGCTGAAAATGGTCACGTGGGCATCTGCTGACGTCACCGCACAATGATACGTTGCCAGATTTTTAAAAAATTTTTTTGTTTTTTGTCAATATCTCTGTTCTGGAGAATGTAAACGCTGAAAATAGTCACGTGGGCATTTGCTGACGTCACCGCACGATGATTCTTTGCCGGATTTTCAAAAATTTCTTTTTTGTTTTTTGTCAATATTTCTGCTTTTGGTGAAGGTAGAACGCTGAAAATGGTCACTTGGGCATCTGCTGACGTCACCGCACAATGATACGTTGCCAGATTTTTAAAAATTTTTTTTTGTTTTTTGTCAATATCTCTGCTTCTAGTGAGGATAGAACGCTGAAAATAGTCACGTGGGCATCTGCTGACGTCACCGCAAATGAAACGTTGCCAGATTTTCAAAAAATTTATCTTTGTTTTTTGTCAATATCTTTGCTTCTGGTGAAAATAAAACGCTGAAAATGGTCACGTGGGCATCTGCTGACGTCACAGCACAATGATACGTTGCCAGATTAAAAAAAATTTTTTTTGTTTTTTGTCAATATCTTTGTTTCTGGTGGAAGTAGAACGCTGAAAATGGTCACGTAGGCATCTGCTGACGTCACCGCACGAAGATTCGTTGCCAGATTTTAAAAAATTTTTTTTCGTTTTTGTCAATATCTCTGCTTTTGGTGAAAATAAACGCTGAAAATTGATACGTGGGCATCTGCTGACGTCACCGCACAATGGCCAGATTTTTAAAAATTTTTTTTTGTTTTTTGTCAATATCTCTGCTTCTGGTGAAGGTAGAACGCTGAAAATAGTCACGTGGGCATCTGCTGACGTCACCGCACAATGAAACGTTGCCAGATTTTCAAAAAATTTATTTTTGTTTTTTGTCAATATCTCTGCTTCTGGAGAAAGTAGTACGTTGAAAATAGTCACGTGGGCATTTGTTGACGTCACCGCTTAATGTTACGTTGCCAGATTAAAAAAAATTTTTTTTTCGTTTTTTGTCAATATCATTCTTTCTGGTGGAAGTAGAAAGCTGAAAATTTTTACGTGGGCATCTTCTGACGTCACCGCACGATAATACGTTGCCAGATTTTCAAAAATTTTTTTTTTGTTTTTTGTCAATATCTTTGTCTCTGGTGAAAATAGAACGCTGAAAATAGTCACGTGGGCATCTGCTGACGTCACCGCAAATGATACGTTGCCAGATTTTCAAAAATTTTTTTTGTTTTTTGTCAATATCTCTGCTCTGGTGAGGGTAGAACGCTGAAAATTGTTACGTGGGCATCTGCTGACGTCACCGCACGATGATTTTTTGCCAAATTAAAAAAAATTTTTTTGTTTTTTGTCAATATCTTTGCTTCTGGTGAAAATAGAACGCTGAAAATAGTCACGTGGGCATCTGCTGACGTCACAGCACAATGATACGTTGCCAGATTTTGAAAAATTTTTTTATCGTTTTTTGTCAATATCTTTGTTTCTGGTGGAAGTAGAACGCTGAAAATGGTCACGTGGGCATCTGCTGACGTCACCGCACGAAGATTAGTTGCCAAATATTAAAAAATTTTTTTATCGTCTTTTGTCAATATCTCTGCTTTTGGTGAAAATAGAACGCTGAATATTGTTACGTGGGCATCTGCTGACGTCACCGCACAATGATTGTTTGCCAAATTTTCAAAAATTCTTTTTTTGTTTCTTGTCAATATCTCTGCTTCTGGTGAAGGTAGAACGCTGAAAATGGTCACGTGGGCATCTGCTGACGTCACCGCACAATGATACGTTGCCAGATTTTCAAAAAATTTTTTTTTGTGTTTTGTCAATATCTTCGCTTGTGGTGAGAGTAAAACGCTAAAAATAATCACGTGGGCATCTGCTGACGTCACCGTACGATGATACGTTGCCAAATTTTGAAAAATTTTTCTATCGTTTTTTGTCAATATTTTTGCTTCTGGTAGAAGTAGAACGCTGAAAATTGTTACGTGGGCATCTGCTGACGTCACTGCACAATGCAACGTTTCCAAATTTTCAAAAAATTTTTTTTTGTTTTTTGTCAATATCTTTGTTTCTGGAGAAAGTAGAACGCTATAAATTGTTACGTGGGCATCTGCTGACGTCACCGCACGATAATACGTTGCCAGACTTTGAAAAATTTTTTTATCGTTTTTTGTCAATATCTTTGCTTCTGGTAAAGGTAAAACGCTGAAAATTGTTACGTGAGCATCTGCTGACGTCACCGCACAAAGATTCGTTGCCAAATTAAAAAAAATTTTTTTTTCGTTTTTTGTCAATATCTTTGCTTCTGGTGAAAGTAAAACGCTGAAAATAGTCACGTGGGCATCTGCTGACGTCACCGCACAATGATACGTTGCCAAATTTTCAAAAATTCTTTTTTTGTTTTTTGTCAATATCTTTGCCTCTGGTGAAAATAGAACGCTGAAAATGGTCACGTGGGCATCTGCTGACGTCACCGCACAATAATAAGTTGCCAGATTTAAAAAATTTTTTTATCGTTTATTGTCAGTATCTTTGTTTCTGGCGGAAGTAGAACGCTGAAAATGGTCACGTGGGCATCTGCTGACGTCACCGCACGAAGATTCGTTGCCAAATTTTGAAAAATTTTATTATTGTTTTTTGTTAATAACTCTGCTTCTGGTGGAAGTAGAACGCTGAAAATTGTTACGTGGGCATCTGCTGACGTCACCGCACGATAATTCATTGCCAGATTTTGAAAAATTTTTTTTTCGTTTTTTGTCAATATTTCTGCTTCTGGTAAAGGTAGAACGCTGAAAATGGTCACGTGGGCATCTGCTGACGTCACCGCACGATGATTCGTTGCCAGATTTTCAAAAATTTTTTTTGTTTTTGTCAATATCTCTGTTTCTGGTGAAAGTAGAACGCTGAAAATTGTTACGTGGGCATCTGCTGACGTCACCGCACAATGATACGTTGCCAGATTTAAAAAAATTTTTTTTTGTTTTTTGTCAATATCTCTGCTTCTGGTGAAGGTAGAACGCTGAAAATAGTCACGTGGGCATTTGCTGACGTCACCGCACGATGATACGTTGCCAAATTTTGAAAAATTTTTTTCGTTTTTTGTCAATATCTTTGCTTCTGGTGGAAGTAGAACGCTGAAAATTGTTACGTGGGCATCTGCTGACGTCACCGCACAATGATACGTTGCCAAATTTTCAAAAATTTTTTTTTGTTTTTTGTCAATATCTCTGCTTCTGGTGAAAGTAGAACGCTGAAAATGGTCACGTGGGCATCTGCTGACGTCACCGCACAATGATACGTTGCCAGATTTTGAAAAATTTTTTTATCGTTTTTTGTCAATATCTTTGCTTCTGGTGAAGGTAGAACGCTGAAAATTGTTACGTGGGCATCTGCTGACGTCACCGCACAATGATACGTTGCCAAATTTTCAAAAATTTTTTTTTGTTTTTTGTCAATATCTCTGCTTCTGGTGGAAGTAGAACGCTGAAAATAGTCACGTGGGCATTTGCTGACGTCACCGCACGATGATTTTTTGCCAGATTTTCAAAAATTTTTTTTTCGTTTTTTGTCAATATTTCTGCTTTTGGTAAAAGTAGAACGCTGAAAATGATCACGTGGGCATCTGCTGACGTCACCGCACAATGATACGTTGCCAGATTTTCAAAATTTTTTTTTTGTTTTTTGTCAATATCTTTGTTTCTGGTGAAAGTAGAACGCTGAAAATAGTCACGTGGGCATCTGCTGACGTCACCGCACAATGATACGTTGCCAGATTTTAAAAAATTTTTTTTTGTTTTTTGTCAATATCTCTGCTTCTGGTGAGGGTAGAACGCTGAAAATAGTCACGTGGGCATCTGCTGACGTCACCGCACGATGATACGTTGCCAAATTTTCAAAATTTTTTTCGTTTTTTGTCAATATCTTTGCTTCTGGTGGAAGTAGAACGCTGAAAATTGTTACGTGGGCATCTGCTGACGTCACCGCACAATGATACGTTGCAAAATTTTCAAAAATTTTTTTGTTTTTTGTCAATATCTCTGTTTCTGGAGAAAGTAGAACGCTGAAAATTGTCACGTGGGCATCTGCTGACGTCACCGCACGATGATACGTTGCCAGATTTTCAAAAATTTTTTTTCGTTTTTTGTCAATATCTCTGCTTCTGGTGAAGGTAGAACGCTGAAAATTGTTACGTGGGCATCTGCTGACGTCACCGCACAATGATACGTTGCCAGATTTTCAAAAATTTTTTTGTTTTTTGTCAATATCTCTGCCTCTGGAGAATGTAGAACGCTGAAAATAGTCACGTGGGCATTTGCTGACGTCACCGCACGATGATTTTTGCCAGATTTTCAAAAATTTTTTTTCGTTTTTTGTCAATATTTCTGCTTTTGGTGAAGGTAGAACGCTGAAAATGGTCACGTGGGCATCTGCTGACGTCACCGCACAATGATACGTTGCCAGATTTTCAAAATTTTTTTTTGTTTTTTGTCAATATCTCTGCTTCTGGTGAGGATAGAACGCTGAAAATAGTCACGTGGGCATCTGCTGACGTCGCCGCACAACAATACGTTGCAAAATTTTCAAAAATTTTTTTTTTGTTTTTTGTCAATATCTCTGCTTCTGGTGAAGGTAGAACGCTGAAAATAGTCACGTGGGCATTTGCTGACGTCACCGCACAATGTTACGTTGCCAGATTAAAAAAATTTTTTTCGTTTTTTGTCAATATCATTTTTTCTGGTGGAAGTAGAACGCTGAAAATAGTCACGTAGGCATTTGCTGACGTCACCGCACAAAGATTCGTTGCCAAATTTTCAAAAATTTTTTTTTTGTTTTTTGTCAATATCTTTGCTTCTGGTGAAAATAGAACGCTGAAAATGGTCACGTGAGCATCTGCTGACGTCACCGCAAATGAAACGTTGCCAGATTTTCAAAAAATTTATTTTTGTTTTTTGTCAATATCTCTGCCTCTGGAGAAAGTAGAACGCTGAAAATTGTTACGTGAGCGTCTGCTGACGTCACCGCACGATGATTTTTTGCCAAATTTTCAAAAATTTTTTTTTTGTTTTTTGTCAATATCTTTGCTTCTGGTGAAAATAGAACGCTTAAAATTGTTACGTGGGCATCTGCTGACGTCACCGCACGATGATTCTTTGCCAGATATTCAAAAATTTTTTTTTCGTTTTTTGTCAATATCTCTGCTTCTGGTGAAGGTAGAACGCTGAAAATTGTTACGTGAACATCAGCTGACGTCACCGCACAATGATACGTTGCCAGATTTTCAAAAAATTTTTTTTTGTGTTTTGTCAATATCTCTGCTTCTGGTGAAGGTAAAACGCTAAAAATAATCACGTGGGCATTTGCTGACGTCACCGCGCAATGATACGTTGCCAAATTTTCAAAATTTTTTTTTTGGTTTTTTGTAAATATCTCTTTTTCTGGTAGAAATAGAACGCTGAAAATTGTTACGTGGGCATCTGCTGATTCAACCGCACGACGTCACGTAATCAAATTTTCAAAAATTTTTATTCGTTTTTTGTTAATATTTCCGCCCCTGGAGGGGGTAGGACGCTGAAAATGGTTACGTGGGCATCTGCTGACGTCACCGCACGACGTCACGTGGTCAGATTAAAATTAATTTTTTTTTGGTTTATCGTCAATATCTCTGTTTTTGGTGGGGGTAAGACGCTGAAAATGGTCACGTGGGCATCTGCTGACGTCACCGCACGAAGATTCGTTGCCAAATTTTCAAAACTTTTTTTTTTGTTTTTTGTCAATATCTTTGCTTCTGGTGAAAGTAAAACGCTGAAAATAGTCACGTGGGCATCTGCTGACGTCACCGCACAATGATACGTTGCCAGATTTTCAAAAAATTTTTTTTTTGTTTTTTGTCAATATCTCTGCTTCTAGAGAATGTAGAACGCTGAAAATAGTCACGTGGGCATTTGCTGACGTCACCGCACGATGATTCTCTGCCAGATTTTCAAAAATTTCTTATTCGTTTTTTGTCAATATTTCTGCTTTTGGTGAAGGTAGAACGCTGAAAATGGTCACTTGAGCATTTGCTGACGTCACCGCACGAAAATTTGTTGCCAGATTAAAAAAAATTTTTTTTTTTGTTTTTTGTCAATATTTTTGCTTCTGGTGAAGATAAAACGTTGAAAATGGTCACGTGGACATCTGCTGACGTCACCGCACAATGATACGTTGCCAGATTTTGAAAAATTTTTTTATCGTTTTTTGTCAATATCTCTGCTTCTGGTGAAGATAGAACGCTGAAAATTGTTACGTGAGCATCTGCTGACGTCACCGCACAATGGTACGTTGCCAGATTTTCAAAAATTTTTTTTTTGTTTTTTGTCAATATCTCTGTTTCTAGTGAAAGTAGAACGTTGAAAATTGTTACGTGGGCATCTGCTGACGTCACCGCACGACGTCACGTGATTAAATTTTTAAAAATTTTTATTTGTTTTTCGTTAATATTTTCGATTCTGGAGAAAATAAAACGCTGAAAATGGTTACGTGGGCATCTGCTGACGTCATCGCACGACGTCACGTGGTCAGATTAAAATTAATTTTTTTTTGGTTTTTCGTCAATATCTCCGCATTTGGTGGGGGTAAGACGCTGAAAATGGTCACGTGGGCATCTGCTGACGTCACCGCACGACGTCACGTGGTCAGATTTCCAAAAATTTTTTTTTCGGTTTTTGTCAACATCTTCGCCCCTGGAGGAAGTAGGACGCTAAAAATGGTCACGTGGGCATCTGCTGACGTCACAGCACGACGTCACGTGGTCAAATTTTCAAAAATTTTTTTATCGTTTTTTGTCAATATCTTCGCCCCTGGAAAGGGTAAAACGCTAAAAATGGTCACGTGGGCATCTTCTGATTTCACCGCACGACGTCACGTAATCAAATTTTCAAAAATTTCTCTTTTGTTTTTTTTTATATTTCTGCTCTTGGAGGGGGTAGGACGCTAAAAATGGTCACGTGGGCATCTGCTGACGTCACCGCACGACGTCACGTGGTTAAATTTTCAAAAACTTCTTTTTTGATTTTCGTCAATATCTTCGACTCTGGAAAGGGTAGGACGTTAATAATGGTCACGTGGGCATCTGTGGACGTCACCGCACGACGTCACGTGGTCAGATTTAAAAAAATTTTTTTTTCGTTTTTCGTCAATATCTCCGCCTCTGGAAAGGGTAAAACGTTAAAAATGGTCACGTGGGCATCTGCTGACCTCACCGCACGACGTCACGTGGTCAGATTTTCATTAATTTTTTTTTTGTTTTTCGTCAATATCTCCGTTTTTGGAGGAGGTAGGACGCTCAAAATGGTTACGTGGGCATCTGCTGACGTCACCGCACAACGTCACGTGGTCAGATTTCCAAAAATTTTTTTTTCGGTTTTTGTCAACCTCTTCGTCCCTGGAGGAAGTAGGACGCTAAAAATGGTTACGTGAGCATTTACTGACGTCACCGCATGACGTCACGTGGTCAAATTTTCAAAATTTTCTTTATCGTTTTTCGTCAATATCTGCGCCCCTGGATAGGGTAGGACGCTAAAAATAGTCACGTGGGCATCTTCTGACGTCACCGCACGACGTCACGTAATCAAATTTTCAAAAATTTCTTTTTCGTTTTTTGTCAATATTTCTGCTCCTGGAAAGGGTAGGACGCTAAAAATTGTCACGTGGGCATCTGCTGACGTCACCGCACGATGCTACGTTGTTAAAACTTCAAAAATTTTTTTTTCGTTTTTTGTTAATATTTCCGTTCTTGGTGAAAGTGAAACGCTGAAAATGGTCACATGGGCATCTGCTGACGTCACCGCACGATGCTACGTTGTTAAAACTTCAAAAATATTTTTTTCGTTTTTTGTCAATATTTTCGCTTCTGGAGAAAGTAGAACGTTAAATATAGTCACGTGAGCAATCCTGACGTCACCGCACGATGCTACGGTGTTAGTTATTCAAAAATTTTTTTTTGTTTTTTGTCAATATCTTAGCTTCTGGTAGAAGTAGAACGCTAAAAATAGTCACGTGAGCATTTGCTGACGTCACCGCACGACGTCACGTAGTCAAATTTTCAAAAACTTTTTTTTTGTTTTTTGTCAATATCTCCGTTTCTGGTGGAATTAAACGCTAAAAATGGTCACGTGGGCATCTGCTGACGTCACCGCACGACGTCACGTGGTCAGATTTTCAAAAACTTCTTTGTTTTTCGTCAATATCTTTGCCCCTGGAAAGGGTAGAACGCTCAAAATGATTTCGTGGGCATCTGCTGACGTCACCGCAGAACGTCACGTGGTCAGATTTCCAAAAATTTTTTTTTCGGTTTTTGTCAACATCTTCGCCCCTGGAGGAAGTAGGACGCTAAAAATGGTCACGTGGGCATCTGCTGACGTCACAGCACGACGTCACGTGATCAAATTTTCAAAAATTTCTCTTTCGTTTTTTTTTATATTTCTGCTCCTGGAGAGGTTAGGACGCTAAAAATGGTCACGTGGGCATCTGCTGACGTCACCGCACGATGCTACGTTGTTAAAACTTCAAAAATATTTTTTTTGTTTTTTGTTAATATTTTCGTTTTTGGTGAAGGTGGAACGCTGAAAATGGTCACGTGAGCATCTGCTGACGTCACCGCACGATGCTACGTTGTTAAAATTAAAAAAATTTTTTTTTTGATTTTTGTTAATATTATTGATTCTGGTGAAAGTAGAACGCCAAAAATAGTCACGTGGACTTCTGCTGACGTCACCGCACGATGCTACGTTGTTAAAACTTTAAAAATATTTTTTTTGTTTTTTGTCAATATTTTCGCTTCTGGAAAAAATAGAACGTTAAAAATAGTCACGTGAGCATCTGCTGACGTCACCGCTCAATGCTACGTTGTTAGATATTCAAAAATTTTTTTTTTGTTTTTCCAATATCTTCGCCCCTGGAGGAAGTAAAACGCTAAAAATGGTCACGTGGGCATCTGCTGACGTCACCGCACGACGTCACGTAATCAATTTTTCAAAAATTTCTTTATCGTTTGTCGTCAATATCTTCGCCCCTGGAAAGGGTAGGACGCTAAAAATGATCACGTGGGCATCTTCTGACGTCATTGCACGACGTCACGTGGTCAAATTTTCAAAAATTTTTCTTTCGTTTTTTGTTAATATTTCTGCTCCTGGAAAGGGTAGGACGCTAAAAATGGTCACGTGGGCATCTGCTGACGTCACCGCACGACGTCACGTGGTCAAATTTTCAAAAACTTCTTTTTTGTTTTTCGTCAATATCTTCAACTCTGGAGGAAGTAGGACGCTAATAAAGGTCACGTGGGCATCTGTGGACGTCACCGCACGACGTCACGTGATCAGATTTTTAAAATTTTTTTTTGCGTTTTTCGTCAATATCTTCGCCCCTGGAAAGGGTAGGACGCTAAAAATGGTCACGTGGGCATCTGCTGACGTCACCGCACGACGTTACGTGGTCAGATTTTCAAAAATTTTTTTTTTGTTTTTTGTCAATATTTTTGCTCCTGGAAAAGGTAGGACGCTAAAAATGGTCTCGTGGGCATCTGCTGACGTCACCGCACGACGTCACGTGGTCAGATTTTTATTAATTTTTTTTTTGTTTTTCGTCAATATCTCCGTTTTTGGAGGAGGTAAGACGCTCAAAATGGTTACGTGAACATTTGCTGACGTCACCGCACAACGTCACGTGGTCAGATTTCCAAAAATTTTTTTTTCGGTTTTTGTCAACATCTTCGCCCCTGGAGGAAGTAGGACGCTAAAAATGGTCACGTGGGCATTTACTGACGTCACCGCACGACGTCACGTGATCAGATTTTCAAAATTTTCTTTTGCGTTTTTTGTCAATATTTTCGCCCCTGGAGAAGGTAGGACGCTAAAAATGGTCACGTGGGCATCTGCTGATGTCACCGTACGACGTCACGTGGTCAAATTTTCAAAAATTTTTTTTTTGTTTTTTGTCAATATTTCTGCTCCTGGAAAGAGTAGGACGCTAAAAATGGTCACGTGGGCATCTGCTGACGTCACCGCACGACGTCACGTGGTCAAATTTTCAAAAACTTGTAACGATGCCCCCGGAAGGAGCATCGTTCCCGGTGAAGAACGGACGAGACGACCATCCTCTCGGCCAGGCAAGGGAGCGCGGGGGGCTCCCGAAGAAACCGATCATCGAAATACGTAATTATAACGAGTACCGCGGAACGCGCCAAGTCCCGCGGAACGAGCGTATCCGAGCGGCCCCGAACTCATCCGAGCGAGCGCGACGCGCACGGTACCGCGGAATACCGCGGCCGGCGCCACGAACAAGGATACCCCCGGATGTCGCCTTGTGCGAGATAAAAAGCCGAACTCGGGGAAGTCGCGCACCGTTCTCGTGCCGTTCGCTTCGCAGCGAACATCCGAACCGAACCGACTCCTGGAGCAAGCAAACCAACGGGGTGGAGCGAACTCCGTCTCGGTCAGGAACTCCTGACGCTTGCACCGCAGAGGAATCTTCCTGCCGAAAGCGACTTAGACTGATACGACCGGCTCGTGGGGTGAAGCGCACTTCGCCTCCTTCGAGCGATCTCGATCCCGGATCGACAGTCAGCTTGCCTAGGCGAAAATATCCATTCGCACCGTTGCACAAAACCGGGGTGGAGAGATCTCCGCCTCGGCCGAGTACTCTCGGCTACTGCAACACCGAAAAGGTGCTCCATCCTCCCCGCTGTCCGAATACCGCGTTCGCGCCGCGATCTAAGCGTTAGATCGATCACCGCGTTTCGCGCCGCGTGCGTAGATCCGGCCCCGCCCCGGCCCGCGACTCGGGGAGATATTCGCGCCGCGTGCATAGATCAGGCCCCGCCCAGGCCCGCGACTCAGGGAAATACTCGCGCCGCTAACACCGTGCTCCGATTAGGGCGTTATCTAGGCGGCTGCCGAAAACCTGTAACGGCCCGCCCGTCGTAGATCCGCGTATCGATTACCACCGTACCGATCAAGCGCATACTCGCGCCAATTACCGCGTCATCGTGAATCTATTGTTAAATTCGTGTTCGTCCGGCGACGTCTCAATCACGCGTTCGTCATAATTGGCTTAAATGTACTTCTGCTCTATTAATTGAATAAAGCATCAATTAATTTGTTATATAAACCACGTCTCGTGCATTCTCGGACCTCTCAATTCACTTAGCGAATCCTGTCCGCCCGGCGAGCACGTCCGGGCACTCCCGCTTGCAAGATATTCGCGGCCCGGAATTAAGGTCGTTTCATGGCGCCCGAACAGGGACTTTAAGTCACTAGTCCGTAACGAAGAATGCCACGAGAGTGGATATATAAATTAACCAAAGCCGAATTAATTGCCGAACTGGAGGAACTGCAGGTATCCGCGACCGGTACAATCGACGATTTACGACAACGCCTCAGCGAATACGTCCGCGAGAATCCAGACACGTATTTTTTACCACGGCCCGGGCCGTCGCACGCGACGATGGCCACTCCGCTAATCGAGATTACCGCGCCCACCGACGATCCGGCCAAGATCATGAATCAAATACGGAAATGGGGATGCCATTTCGACGGGAAGGATCCGGCGGGATTTCTCGAGCGCGTCGACGAGCTGACCTCCGTATATGGCTTCAACGGGATACACATGCTTCGCGGGCTGCCGGAATTATTGCGGGGGGAGGCCCTCGAGTGGTACCGCAATAACAGGCAAGATTGGGTTACCTGGGACGCGTTCCGCACCGCGTTTAGGGAACAATTCCTACCCTACCGCTATCGGGCCCAGCTAAAAAGGGAAATCGACGCGCGCGTACAGAAGACCGGCGAAACGTTCCGCAAGTTCGCCACCGAAATAGCGACCCTCATGAGACGGGCGGGGGGATATTCGGAGGAAGAGAAGATGGAAATTCTTCTCGAAAATATGGACCCGCGCTTACGTCCATTTATCTGCGGAGACACGGTCCGTAGCCCGAGCGAACTTGCGCGTCGCGTGGCCGAAATCGAAAAAAGCCTCGACCGTCAGCCGCGTCCGGCCGCATCCCGTCAAACCGCGGCGTTGGCCACCAGTTACGACCGTAACGAATGCTGCTGGCGATGCAAGCAGCGCGGCCACACACGCTTCGACTGCAAGCGAATCCCACGAAAATTCTGCTCGCAGTGCGGTAAAGACGGGGTGCTCACACGCGAGTGTCATCCGGCGGGAAACGCGACTCGGACCGGGGAAACAGCGGCCGCGCCCCGGTCCCCGTAATAAAGTATAATCCGCGACCGCATCTGCCCGTCGAGATCCTCGGGCAGACGTATGAGGCGTTGTTCGACACCGGCTCCGAGGTATCGTACGTCAACGAAAGTACCGCCGAACAAATACACGCGCACGGAATAACCTGCAAGGATTCGATCGGTCAGGTGCGGCTCGCCGACGGTTCGGCGACCCAAACCACCGGGGAAATCGCCGTGCCGATCGTGATAGGGGGGAAAAGTTTAACGCACACGTTTCTGATTCTGCCAACGCTCGACAGCGCCGTATTAATCGGGGTGGACATATGGGCCCGCGCCGCGTTTAGCGTCCCACCGCCTCCCGACCGAGACCGACGCGTCACGCGAACACCGCACGTCACCGCCACCGAAACCGCGACGGGAAAAACACCGACCGGGGGGGGAGAAGAACCGCGACTAAAAGCATTTTTAGAGACCGAGATGCGAAAATTTGAGAGCGTACAAGGCCCGACCGACAAATTAGAACATCGCTTACGCGTACTAACCGACGCGCCGATTAAACAACGCTATCGACCACGGAACCCCGCGATGCAGCATATCATCGACACCGAAGTCGAAAAAATGCTCGCGGACGGAGTAATCGAGCCCTCCGAGAGCGGTTGGAGCTCGCCGATCGTACTAGTGAAGAAAAAAGACGGCAAACACCGGTTCTGCATAGATTTTCGCCGCGTCAACGAAGTAACGGCTCGCGACGCATACCCGTTGCCACAAATCCAAGCAACGCTAGATAAATTACGCGGAGCCAAGTATTTGTCGACGCTCGATCTTAAAAACGGGTATTGGCAGGTACCGCTAGCACCGGAAAGTCGACCCGTCACCGCCTTCACCGTACCAGGGCGCGGCTTGATGCAATTTCGCGTCATGCCGTTCGGGCTACACTCCGCGCCCGCGACATTCCAGCGACTGCTAGACACAATTCTCGGTCCCGCCCTCGAACCGCACGTATTCGTTTACCTGGACGATATTATCGTTTGCAGTCCGAATTTCGAACATCACCTAAGCATACTCGCCGAAGTATTCCGCCGCCTACGTGACGCGAAGTTAAGATTGAATCCCGACAAATGTCGATTCTGCGTGGATTCCCTCAAATATCTGGGACACATCGTAGACCGCGACGGAATTCGTACCGACCCCGAGAAAACCGCTGCAGTAACCACCTGGCCGGAACCGCGCACCGTCCGGCAAGTTCGACGTTTCTTAGGAGTTGCATCCTGGTACCGGCGATTCGTACAGGATTTTGCAACCGTCGCCGCGCCGCTAACCGCGCTAACACGCAAAAACGTTAAATGGAACTGGGGGGAAGAAGAGCAGGCCGCGTTCAATTCACTGAAAATAACGCTGACCACGGCACCGATATTAGCCTGCCCCGACTTCACGCGAAAATTCGTGCTCCAGACCGACGCCAGCAACGCCGGACTCGGGGCAGTGTTAACTCAACATTTTGCCGAGGGGGAACGCGTCGTCGCGTACGCGAGCCGCACCCTCAGTAAAACCGAACGAAATTACAGCGCGACCGAGCTTGAGTGTCTAGCGGTCCTGTGGGGAATCCGGAAAATGCGCGGATATCTAGAAGGATACGAATTCACCGTAGTAACCGACCATCAGTCACTACGGTGGTTGCAAAAACTCGAATCGCCCGCGGGCCGTCTCGGCCGATGGGCATTCGAATTGCAACAGTACAATTTCGAAATTCGATACCGAAAAGGGGCGCTGAACCGAGTGGCCGACGCGCTTTCGCGACAGTATCACGTAAACAGCATCCGAAAAACGAAATGCACGTGGCATCGGAAAATGTGGCAACGGGCATGCGAACAACCGCACGAAAATCCGGATTTACGGGTCGCGGAAGGCCGGCTGTATCGGCATCTTTTGCATCAACTCGATTTTACCGAAACACCGACCGACGCACAATGGAAAGAGTGCGTACCGACGGAAGAACGACCGGAGTTGATGCGAAAGTATCACGACGAGCCGACCGCAGGCCACCTCGGGATCGCGAAAACCATTGCGCGGATCGCTCGGATATATTACTGGCCCGGGATGTTCCGCGACATCGCGAAATACGTAAGGAACTGCCCCACCTGTTTAGCCTACAAAACCGAGCAAAGCAAACCGACCGGCATTATGCACAGTACGGCCATCGACCGTCCAGGCCAACAGATAGCCATAGATTTAGTAGGACCGCTCCCACGCTCGCGGAATGGGCATACGTGGTTGCTCAACATGCAGGACCGGTTCACAAAATGGGTGGAGATGCGCGCACTGCGTAAGGCGACCGCGGACGAAATCAAAAAGCATTTGAGGGAGGCAATTATTCTCCGACATGGGTGTCCCGAGGAAATTCTATCCGACAATGGGACGCAATTTAAAGCCGAACGATTAACAGAAATGCTAAAAGAATTCGGAATAAAACACCGCCTGACCCCCGCGTACGCGCCACAGTGCAACCCGGTCGAACGAGCGAATCGGACGATCAAAACGATGATCGCCCAATACGTCCGGCAAAAACACCGTACTTGGGACGAATATCTGCCCGAACTCCAGTTCGCGTTTAATACCGCCGCCAGCGAGGCCACCGGGTATACGCCCGCATTTTTAACACACGGACGAGAATTGAGACGACCGGACGAACCGCGCAATCACGCCGTCAAACCGAACGAACGGAAGCGACAACTCGAGGAGGCGTACGAACTTGTCCGCGTACACCTCGCGCGCGCATTCCAGCGGCAAGAAAAGTATTATAACCTCCGGCGGAGAGAATGGAGACCGGCAATAGGCGATATTGTTTGGAAGCGCGACCGACCGTTATCTAACAAAGCCGCAGCGTTCAACGCCAAACTCGCGCCGAAATTCGTTGGGCCGCTCGAAATACGTCGCGTAATTTCGCCGGTGATCGTCGACTTGCGGAGTCCGCGCGGGAAGTGGTACCGACATGTACACGTCAAGGATCTGAAGATGAGGCCGGAGGATGAGGCAACAGGAGACGACGACCGGGAAATAAACAACGAGCGAGGACGACAACAAAGTAAAGCCGAGGAAGCTCCGGAGACAGATCTCGCTCTCATTATCAGTCGAACCAGCCATGGAGCGAGACATCCTAGCGGAGATAAACGCGATCTTGAGCGAGGGATACGATCCGACGGCACCGGCGATCGGAGACGAATGGGTCCGCCTGTTTCGCGACTCGCCGGAGAAACGCCAAGAGGAGCCGCAGGAAGCAGCGAGGCCGGACACCACCACCAGCCGGCCAACAGTTCCTCGCGTCGGGACCTTGGTGCAGCGGTCCGACGCAATGAACGCCAGGAAGAGGGCCTGGCTCCTGGAGGCACCGCCACCGCCTCCGCCGTCCAAGCGACGGACCGAGCCAGCCGAACCACCGAGGCCGACCCTGGAACCGCTGCGCGTGATGGGGCCGATACCGCCGCCACCGATACCTGTGGAGGTAGAGCCGGGGATAGTGTTGGAGATCCCGCACTTTGCCGTGCATGTGGCCCGGCAATATAAGCCCCGGTTGGGAAACCGCCGGTGGCACCTGCGGTTTGACGCCGCCGGCCGCCTACGATCCTGTAAGGAGAAGTCCCAGCGACCGTGAAGTGCATCAAATACATGCACCAAACTAAGGAAGGGGGCGATGTAACGATGCCCCCGGAAGGAGCATCGTTCCCGGTGAAGAACGGACGAGACGACCATCCTCTCGGCCAGGCAAGGGAGCGCGGGGGGCTCCCGAAGAAACCGATCATCGAAATACGTAATTATAACGAGTACCGCGGAACGCGCCAAGTCCCGCGGAACGAGCGTATCCGAGCGGCCCCGAACTCATCCGAGCGAGCGCGACGCGCACGGTACCGCGGAATACCGCGGCCGGCGCCACGAACAAGGATACCCCGGATGTCGCCTTGTGCGAGATAAAAAGCCGAACTCGGGGAAGTCGCGCACCGTTCTCGTGCCGTTCGCTTCGCAGCGAACATCCGAACCGAACCGACTCCTGGAGCAAGCAAACCAACGGGGTGGAGCGAACTCCGTCTCGGTCAGGAACTCCTGACGCTTGCACCGCAGAGGAATCTTCCTGCCGAAAGCGACTTAGACTGATACGACCGGCTCGTGGGGTGAAGCGCACTTCGCCTCCTTCGAGCGATCTCGATCCCGGATCGACAGTCAGATTGCCTAGGCGAAAAATATCCATTCGCACCGTTGCACAAAACCGGGGTGGAGAGATCTCCGCCTCGGCCGAGTACTCTCGGCTACTGCAACACCGAAAAGGTGCTCCATCCTCCCCGCTGTCCGAATACCGCGTTCGCGCCGCGATCTAAGCGTTAGATCGATCACCGCGTTTCGCGCCGCGTGCGTAGATCCGGCCCCGCCCCGGCCCGCGACTCGGGGAGATATTCGCGCCGCGTGCATAGATCAGGCCCCGCCCAGGCCCGCGACTCAGGGAAATACTCGCGCCGCTAACACCGTGCTCCGATTAGGGCGTTATCTAGGCGGCTGCCGAAAACCTGTAACGGCCCGCCCGTCGTAGATCCGCGTATCGATTACCACCGTACCGATCAAGCGCATACTCGCGCCAATTACCGCGTCATCGTGAATCTATTGTTAAATTCGTGTTCGTCCGGCGACGTCTCAATCACGCGATCGTCATAATTGGCTTAAATGTACTTCTGCTCTATTAATTGAATAAAGCATCAATTAATTTGTTATATAAACCACGTCTCGTGCATTCTCGGACCTCTCAATTCACTTAGCGAATCCTGTCCGCCCGGCGAGCACGTCCGGGCACTCCCGCTTGCAAGATATTCGCGGCCCGGAATTAAGGTCGTTTCAAACTTCTTTTTTGTTTCTCGTCAATATCTTCGACTCTGGAGAAAGTAGGACGCCAAAAATGGTCACGTGGGCATCTGCTGACGTCACCGCACGATGCTATGTTGTTAAAACTTCAAAAATTTTTTTTTCGTTTTTTGTCAATATTTTTGTTTTTGGTAAAGGTGGAACGCTGAAAATGGTCACGTGGGCATCTGCTGACGTCACCGCACGACGTCACGTGGTCAGATTTTCATTAATTTTTTTTTTGTTTTTCGTCAATATCTCCGTTTTTGAAAAAGGTAAGACGCTCAAAATGGTTACGTGAACATTTGCTGACGTCACCGCACAACGTCACGTGGTCAGATTTCCAAAAATTTTTTTTTCGGTTTTTGTCAACATCTTCGCCCCTGGAGGAAGTAGGACGCTAAAAATGGTCACGTGGGCATTTACTGACGTCACCGCACGACGTCACGTGATCAGATTTTCAAAATTTTCTTTTGCGTTTTTTGTCAATATTTTCGCCCCTGGAGAAGGTAGGACGCTAAAAATGGTCACGTGAGCATCTGCTGACGTCACCGCACGACGTCACGTGGTCAGATTTTAAAAATTTTTTTTTTGTTCTTCGTCAATATCTTTGCTCCTGGAAAAAATAGGACGCTAAAAATGGTCACGTGGGCATCTGCTGATGTCACCGTACGACGTCACGTGGTCAAATTTTCAAAAATTTTTTTTTCGTTTTTTGTCAATATTTCTGCTCCTGGAAAGAGTAGGACGCTAAAAATGGTCACGTGGGCATCTGCTGACGTCACCGCACGACGTCACGTGGTCAAATTTTCAAAAACTTCTTTTTTGTTTCTCGTCAATATCTTCGACTCTGGAGAAAGTAGGACGCCAAAAATGGTCACGTGGGCATCTGCTGACGTCACCGCACGATGCTATGTTGTTAAAACTTCAAAAATTTTTTTTTCGTTTTTTGTCAATATTTTTGTTTTTGGTAAAGGTGGAACGCTGAAAATGGTCACGTGGGCATCTGCTGACGTCACCGCACGACGTCACGTGGTCAGATTTTCAAAAATTTTTTTTTTGTTTTTCGTCAATATTATTGCCCCTGAAGGGAGTAGGACGCTAAAAATGGTCACGTGGGCATCCGCTGACGTCACCGCACGACGTCACGTGGTCAGATTTTCAAAAATTTATATTTTGTTTTTCGTCAATATCTTTGCCCCTGGAGAAGGTAGGACGCTAAAAATGGTCACGTGGGCATCTGCTGACGTCACCGCACGACGTCACGTGGTCAGATTTTCAAAAATTT
The DNA here is from genome assembly GCF_019399895.1 of Cardiocondyla obscurior. Taxonomy (NCBI): domain Eukaryota; kingdom Metazoa; phylum Arthropoda; class Insecta; order Hymenoptera; family Formicidae; genus Cardiocondyla; species Cardiocondyla obscurior. Next base: position 88,017 of record NW_027228808.1, on the reverse strand, counting down.
GTCTTTTGTTTTTCGTCAATATCTCCGTTTCTAAAGGGGGTAGGACGCTAAAAATGGTCACGTGGGCATATGCTGACGTCACCGCACGACGTCACGTGGTCAGATTTTCAAAAATTTCTTTTTTGTTTTTCGTCAATATCTTCGCCCCAGGAGGGAGTAGGACGCTTAAAATGGTCACGTGGGCATCTGCTGACGTCACCGCACGACGTCACGTGGTCAAATTTTCAAAAACTTTTTTTTTGTTTTTCGTTAATATCTCCGCCCCTGGAGAGGGTAGGACGCTAAAAATGGTCACGTGGGCATCTGCTGACGTCACCGCACAAAGATTCGTTGTCAAATTTCCAAAATTTTTTTTTTTGTTTTTTGTCAATATCTCTGCCTCTGGAGAATGTAGAACGCTAAAAATAGTAACGTGGACATCTGCTGACGTCACCGCACGACGTCACGTGGTCAGATTTTTAAAAACTTTTTTTTTGTTTTTCCTTAATATCTCCGCCCCTGAAGAAAATAGGACGCTAAAAATGATCACGTGGGCATTTGCTGACGTCACCGCACGACGTCACGTGGTCAGATTTTCAAAAATTTTTTTTTCGTTTTTCGTCAATATCTTCGCTTTTGGAGAGGATAAAACGCTAAAAATGGTCACGTGGGCATCTGCTGACGTCACCGCACGATGCTACGTTGTTAAAATTTCAAAAATTATCTTTTTGTTTTTTGTTAATATTATTAATTCTGGTGAAAGTAGAACGCCAAAAATAGTCACGTGTTAAAACTTCAAAAATATTTTTTTTGTTTTTCGTCAATATCTTTGCTCCTGGAAAAGGTAGGACGCTAAAAATGGTCACGTGGGCATTTGCTGATTTCAAAAATTTTTTTTTCGTTTTTCGTCAATATCTCCGCCCCTGGAAAGGGTAAAACGTTAAAAATGGTTACGTTGGCATCTGCTGACGTCACCGCACGACGTCACGTGGTCAGATTTTCATTAATTTTTTTTTTGTTTTTCGTCAATATTTCCGTTTTTGGAGGAGGTAGGACGCTGAAAATGGTCACGTGAGCATCTGCTGACGTCACCGCACGACGTCACGTGGTCAGATTTTCAAAAATTTTTTTTTTGTTCTTCGTCAATATCTCCGTTTCTGGAAGGGGTAGGACGCTGAAAATAATCACGTGGGCATCTGCTGACGTCACCGCACGACATCACGTGATCAGATTCTCAAAAATTTCTTTTTCGTTTTTTGTCAATATCTTCGCCCCTGGAAGGAATAGGACGCTAAAAATGGTCACGTGGGCATCTGCTGACGTTACCGCACGATGCTACGTTGTTAAAATTTCAAAAATTTTTTTTTTGTTTTTTGTGTAGCACGCGTTTGTGTTATTTCGGCGTAAGCGGGAACCCGGGTCAGCGGAGGAATAATCTTTTACAACGTACACGTCACCGTTCTTTATTCTTGAGTCGATTACTAACTGCCTTTTTACTTTAGCGCCGCCGTACATTGATATGCCTAACTAACGCGCAGCACTAGCTACACGTCACTTACAACTAGCGCGCGCGCTACAATTCGGCCATCCTGTATAGTTTGGTCCTCCAAACTAGAAAGTAAACTAAATAAGAAATTATAACGGGCGAGCGGTATCTTGAATAGTAAAATTCAACGGTGGTGGCAGAACTTATCAACTAATACGATAAATACAATAGTAAAGTAGTTTAAATATAATGGTGAGTAATACATATATGATAATAATAGTAAAGCATTGGTTTTTTTTGAGAACTTATCAACTAATAAAATGAATACGATAGTAAGGTAGTCTAAATGAAATTGGTGAGTAATACATAACTGGTAATAAGAGTAAAGCATTGGTTTTTTTGTTAGCGACTCAGGCATTGGGATTTACCCAAGGGCGTAAATTAGCAACATCCCAGATGCCCGAGTAGGATCGTTGAGTATTCTGTAAGTTCGGCGGGTCTGACACAACGTAACGATTATTTCTTATTACCTTGGTAATTTCATATGGCCTCCTGAACTGAGGGATAGTCTTTCGGCTAACGCCAGGAGTGCTGTCAAAATTGCGGAGCATTACTAAATCTCCTGGGTTATATAGTTTAGGTGCTTTACGTCGTTGGTCATAGTAATTCTTCTGACGCTGTTGCGAGCGCAAGTTATGTTCGGCCGCTTGGGCACGCAACGCGGCTAAATCCCGAAATGGAGGATCATTGAGAGCTTTTAAAATATCTCTTAACTGATCAGTGTGAGTGCCTCGCTGTTCTATACCGAATACCAATTGGCTTGGGCTTTTGCCCGTTGACTGACTAACAGTGTTGTTAATGGAGTATTCTATTTCAGGCAACACTTTATACCACTGACCGTTTTTCTCATTACTCATCAGCTTGGCTAAGCACGGAGCGATCACCCTGTTCAGTCGCTCTGCCTGACCGTTCGCCTGTGGTGAGCCCACCGCAATCTTGACGTGACGAATGCCTCGTTCCTTGAGGAAGCATTCAAACTCTTGAAAGGTAAACGCGGTGCCCTGGTCAGACACAATGGTGCTTGGTTTGTTATAACTTTGAAAGAACTGACTTAACCAATAGATGACTTCTTTAGAGTTGGTAGTTTTTGTCGCAAATAGTCGGACAAACTTCGAAAATGCGTCTACTACTAACAGAATATACTTTTTTGATGACAGCTTCTTATCTACCGGCCCGAAATGGTCAATATGGATGACTTCAAATGGAATGCTTCCTTTAGGAATAGGGTGTAGATACCCTTCTTTTCGGCCACTGCTGGGCGAAAATGATATGCACTTTAAACAATGTCGTACATGTGCCTCGCATTTTTCACGTATTGATGGGAACCAATACGTACGCCGGATCGAATCTATCATTTTACCGGCACCGACATGACCCATCTCGTTATGGTATCTGAATAGTACGTGTATTTCCATAGATGTTGGCACCAGAAACAGAAGTTTCCCACTGTGCTTTTTATAAACTAGCCCGTGTCGCAATTCATAGTTTGGATCTTCAGCTCTTTCTAATTTCTCGGCGATCTCCCGAATAAGCGGATCTTTTTCTTGTAATACCATTAGATTCCATTCAAAAGGGTTATCCTCAACTACCAAAACTCCGAAATTCCGACTTAAAGCATCGACATGAGTCATCCTGGTCCCCGGTCGATGTACCAGTTTAAAATCGAAATGCTGAAGCTCCAGACTCCATCTTGCTATGCGTGCATTCAGATCACGCTTTTCAATAGCCTGAGTGACCGCATTACAATCAGATACAATTACAAACGCTATGTCTTGTAGATAGATACGAAATCTGCGCAACGCATAAACTATCGCTAACGTCTCTAGCTCGAAACTATGATATCGAGTTTCGGTCTCAGTAGTACGACGACTAAAATAAAATACCGGGTGCATCTCATTGTTAGCCTGTCTCTGCAGCAGAACAGCTCCGAACCCATAAATACTAGCATCACAATGTAATTCAGTATAGGCCCTAGGGTTAAACACAGCCAGTACTGGTGATTCCATCAACTTTGCTTTAAGCGTTTCAAATGCCTCTTTTTCCTGAGATTCGAATTTAAATAACACTTTCTTTTTTCGCAGGTTATAGAGTGGTCGCGCAATAATCGAGAAGTTTTTAATAAATTTTCTAAAATAGGAGGCAAGTCCAACAAATGACTGTACCTTTCTCGTCGTCGTGGGCTCGGGGAAGTTCCGCACTGCAGCGATGCCTCTATCTGTCGGTTGTATCCCCTTTTTGGACACTCGATATCCCAAATACTCTATTTCAGAATACAAGAATGCACATTTCCCATGTTTCAGTTCGAGTTTATTCTCCACTAATGTTGAAAAGACTTTCTTTAGGATCTCTAAATGTTCCGTTATCGTTTCAGTTGCTACCAAAATATCATCCATATAGATTACTACGTTATTTGTTCTGATCAACTCAGCCATGACATCATTAAGAAATCGTTGAAACAATTGTGGTCCTATCTTCAGACCAAAGGGCAATCTGGTAAACTCGAACTGACCCATTGGGGTCACAAACGAGGTGTATTTTATAGAATCAGGCGCCATCGCAATGTGATGGAACCCATCCTTAAGATCTAACAAACTATAAAACTGTTTTTCTCGCAACATATCAAGTTGATCGTCGATAAGCGGTAACGGGTAATTGTCACGCGCTAAAATCTTGTTAAGCGCTCGATAATCAACACACATCCTGATCTCGCCCGACTTCTTGCGAGTCAACACGATGGGTGACGCATACTCAGACGTGCTCTTCCTGATGATACCCCTCTCTACTAAATCGTTCAATATAACTGTAACTTTTCCTTTCTCAGCTAGACCCAAACGTCGTGGGCGGAATTGTACCAGTTTTGCCTCCTTCAATATTAGCTTAGCTTCCATCTGCACTTTTGGAAAATTAGGACGGCTAGGACGTACGTAATAATTATCATAGATGTTTCTCATTGACTTGCGAATACTCGCCGGAATCTCGTTACTGATATTAATCTCCTTGTTGTTTGACTCAGTATCAATATAAAGAAGCTCACTAACTACCTTGTCAAACGCTGGGCTCTGAGTTAACCTGTAACCAAATAGTGTTAGTGTATCTCTACCAATTAACAATGAAACCGACATGGTGGCATCTGGAACTACCCCGAGGGTTACTGTCTGACAGCTACCATCTATACACACATCAGCTTTAATAGTACCCTTTACTATTAACTTAGAGTTATTTATGCCACAATATCGTTTCCATTCAATTCCCGGGGGTTGTACTGAGCAATCTCCTATCTCACTCTCACGAATGAGAGTTACTGGACACCCAGTATCTATTCTAGCCTCACAGAACAACGATTTTCCTTCTTGAATCTTCAATTCAACCGTCCTTTGAAACTCGTCTCGTGATTCTCCATGAGTATCCACCAAATGAATTTCGCTTTCAGCCTCTGACTGCTCTTCATCTTCTGATTCACCACTGGGCAATTCAGGTTGCTTTTCTGCATCGTCAATTAATCCAACTTGTCTCTGGGTTTTAGCATCCTTGGTTCCCTTCTTATGACCTACTTCTGATTTCTTAGGCCTCTTCTTCGAGGTTGGGCAATCCTTGGCTAAGTGCCCCTCCTCGTTGCAAGCGTAACACCTTACCAAATCCTTGACTCGCGGGACTGGACTACCCCTCGAATTTACCTTATCCTTGCCTTTCGGATTCATAGCAGACATCTTTTCTTGCCTATATTTTGGTATAGTTGGCACATTGAGCTCGACTCTACGGAATGCCTTGGTCAATTCCGTCACTGTTGTAAAGGATTGCATGCTTGCTTGGTTTCGGAGCGTCGCGGATGGTATTCCGTCAATTATGTACTCAATAAGCTCTTCGTGTTCTATAGGCACTTTGTTTCCTAAAATAACCTTATCGTGACAGTAGTTTTCAAAGGTTTCATTTCTTTGCCATGTTCGGTTCTCAAACAATCGTTTTCTCTCTAATCGGCTTAAGCGTTGACCAAACATGCTGCTCATACGTTCCAGAAGATCATCCACATTCATCGACAAATGTTCAACCAGTGATGCATACCATTCAGCCGCTTTTCCTCGCAATCTCGAGCCTACCAGTATTCTAGCTGCATTCTCATCAAGCTCGTACATATTTATTAGTAATAATACTTGAGCCTTCCATCGCTCAAAATTATCTACGTTGCTGTTAAATTCACTGAGCAGCTCGCATACGTTTCGAATGCTCAGAGTGGTTCGTGATGATGTGGACAAACTACTCCTCGGTGATGCCCGTAGTGCATCATTTTCTCGACGCAATAGTTCAAGTTTTGTTCGCAAAATATTAATTTCTCGAGCATCTAGCTCGCGCTCTCTACGCGTCAGTGAACTCTCTTTCTGTGCCGCCGGGACAGCAGCGTTAAGATTGATCAGATCCCCGGCCGTTCTTGTCGCGGCCTCGTCCGCGAGAACATACGGATCTTCCTCGTGCACGTTATCCTCTGGGTTACCTTCCTCCGCATCTATTCGGCCTGTTCCCTGCACACAATCCTCTGGTGCATACTGAGCCGCCTCTTGTATCCATCCGTTCGACGGATCTGTTCTCTGCATTCTTAAAATAAGCTCAGCCTTTCGCACCGCCACGGGCAAATCGTGCTGCTTTAGCACGTGCTTCAGTTGCCGCACACTTAACGCATTCGGAACCATTTTGCCGTCCTAACCTATATGGACGTGTCCAGCCGATATCTCAAGCTTACGTGTCAGCACCTCTCGTTTTCTTGGATCTGTGAGTAGATCCCACTTCTGAATAATTGTAGCACGCGTTTGTGCTATTTCGGCGTAAGCGGGAACCCGGGTCAGCGGAGGAATAATCTTTTACAACGTACACGTCACCGTTCTTTATTCTTGAGTTGATTACTAACTGCCTTCTTACTTTAGCGCCGCCGTACATTGATATGCCTAACTAACGCGCAGCACTAGCTACACGTCACTTACAACTAGCGCGCGCGCTACATTTGTTAATATCTCCGATTCTGGTGAAAGTAGAACGCCAAAAAAAGTAACGTGGGCATCTGCTGACGTCACCGCACGACGTCACGTGGTCAGATATTCAAAAATTTTTTTTTCGTTTTTCGTCAATATTTCCGCCCCTGGAAAAGGTAAAACGTTAATAATGGTCACGTGGGCATCTGCTGACGTGACCGCACAACGTCACGTGGTCAGATTTTCAAAAATTTTTTTTTTGTTTTTCGTCAATATCTCCGCTGTTGGAGAAGGTAGGACGCTGAAAATAATCACGTGGGCATCTGCTGACGTCACCGCACGACGTCACGTGGTCAGATTTTCAAAAACTTCTTCTTTGTTTTTCGTCAATATCTTTGCCCCTGGAAAAGGTAAAACGCTCAAAATGGTTACGTGGGCATCTGCTGACGTCACCGCACGACGTCACGTGGTCAAATTTTCAAAAATTTTTTTTTCGTTTTTTGTCAATATTTCTGCTCCTGGAGGGGGTAGGACGCTAAAAATGGTCACGTGGGCATCTGCTGACGTCACCGCACGACGTCACGTGGTCAAATTTTCAAAAACTTTTTTTTTGTTTTTCGTCAATATCTTCGATTCTGGAGAAGGTAGGACGCTAAAAATGGTCACGTGGGCATCTGCTGACGTCACCGCACGACGTCACGTGGTCAGATTTTCAAAAATTTTTTTTTTGTTTTTCGTCAATATCTTTGCTTCTGGAAAAAATAGGACGCTAAAAATGGTCACGTAAACATCTGCTGACGTCACCGCACGACGTCACGTGGTCAGATATTCAAAAATTTCTTTTTTGTTTTTCGTCAAAATCTTTGCTTCTGGAGAAGGTATGACGCTAAAAATGGTCACGTGGGCATCTGCTGACGTCACCGCACGACGTCACGTGGTCAAAATTTCAAAATTTTTTTTTGTTTATTGTCAATATTTCCACTTTTGAAAAAGGTAGGACGCTAAAAATGGTCACGTGAGCATCTGCTGACGTCACCGCACGACGTCACGTGGTCAGATTTTCAAAAATTTCTTTTTTTGTTTTTTGTCAATATTTCCACTTTTGAAAAAGGTAGGACGCTAAAAATGGTCACGTGGGCATCTGCTGACGTCACCGCACAACGTCACGTAATCAGATTTTCAAAAATTTTTTTTTTGTTTTTCGTCAATATCTCCGCTGTTGGAGAAGGTAGGACGCTGAAAATAATCACGTGGGCATCTGCTGACGTCACCGCACGACGTCACGTGGTCAGATTTTCAAAAACTTCTTCTTTGTTTTTCGTCAATATCTTTGCCCCTGGAAAAGGTAAAACGCTCAAAATGGTTACGTGGGCATCTGCTGACGTCACCGCACGACGTCACGTGGTCAAATTTTCAAAAATTTTTTTCGTTTTTTGTCAATATTTCTGCTCCTGGAGGGGGTAGGACGCTAAAAATGGTCACGTGGGCATCTGCTGACGTCACCGCACGACGTCACGTGGTCAAATTTTCAAAAACTTTTTTTTTGTTTTTCGTCAATATCTTCGATTCTGGAGAAGGTAGGACGCTAAAAATGGTCACGTGGGCATCTGCTGACGTCACCGCACGACGTCACGTGGTCAGATTTTCAAAAATTTTTTTTTTGTTTTTCGTCAATATCTTTGCTTCTGGAAAAAATAGGACGCTAAAAATGGTCACGTAAACATCTGCTGACGTCACCGCACGACGTCACGTGGTCAGATTTTCAAAAATTTCTTTTTTGTTTTTCGTCAAAATCTTTGCTTCTGGAGAAGGTATGACGCTAAAAATGGTCACGTGGGCATCTGCTGACGTCACCGCACGACGTCACGTGGTCAAAATTTCAAAAATTTTTTTTTTTGTTTATTGTCAATATTTCCACTTTTGAAAAAGGTAGGACGCTAAAAATGGTCACGTGAGCATCTGCTGACGTCACCGCACGACGTCACGTGGTCAGATTTTCAAAAATTTCTTTTTTTGTTTTTTGTCAATATTTCCACTTTTGAAAAAGGTAGGACGCTAAAAATGGTCACGTGGGCATCTGCTGACGTCACCGCACAACGTCACGTGGTCAAATTTTCAAAAACTTCTTTTTTGTTTTTCGTTAATATCTCCGCCTCTGGAAAGGGTAGGACGCTAAAAATAGTCACGTGGGCATCTGCTGACGTCACCGCAAGACGTCACGTGGTCAAATTTTCAAAATTTTTTTTTTGTTTTTCGTTAATATCTTCGCTTCTGGAAAGAGTAGGACGCTAAAAATTGTCACGTGGGCATCTGCTGACGTTACCGAACAACGTCACGTGATCAGATTTTCAAAAATTTTTTTTTCGTTTTTTGTCAACATCTCCGTTCCTGGATAAAGTAGGACGCTAAAAATTGTCACGTGGGCATCTGCTGACGTTACCGAACAACGTCACGTGATCAGATTTTCAAAAATTTTTTTTTCGTTTTTTGTCAACATCTCCGTTCCTGGATAAAGTAGGACGCTAAAAATGGTCACGTGGGCATCTGCTGACGTCACCGCACAACGTCACGTGGTCAAATTTTTAAAAATTTCTTTTATTTTTTTCGTCAATATTTTCGCCCTTGGAAGGAATAGAACGCTAAAAATGGTCACGTGGGCATCTGCTGACGTCACCGCACGACATCACGTGATCAGATTCTCAAAAATTTCTTTTTCGTTTTTTGTCAATATCATCGCCCCTGGAAGGAATAGGACGCTAAAAATGGTCACGTGGGCATCTGCTGACGTTACCGCACGATGCTACGTTGTTAAAATTTCAAAAATTTTTTTGTTTTTGTGTAGCACGCGTTTGTGTTATTTCGGCGTAAGCAGGAACCCGGGTCAGCGGAGGAATAATCTTTTACAACGTACACGTCACCGTTCTTTATTCTTGAGTCGATTACTAACTGCCTTTTTACTTTAGCGCCGCCGTACATTGATATGCCTAACTAACGCGCAGCACTAGCTACACGTCACTTACAACTAGCGCGCGCGCTACATTTGTTAATATCTTCGATTCTAGTGAAAGTAGAACGCCAAAAATAGTAACGTGGGCATCTGCTGACGTCACCGCACGACGTCACGTGGTCAGATTTTCAAAAATTTTTTTTTCGTTTTTCGTCAATATTTCCGCCCCTGGAAAAGGTAAAACGTTAAAAATGGTCACGTGGGCATCTGCTGACGTCACCGCACGACGTCACGTGGTCAGATTTTAATTAATTTTTTTTTCGTTTTTCGTCAATATCTCCGCCTTTGGAGGAGGTAGGACGCTGAAAATGGTCACGTGGGCATCTGCTGACGTGACCGCACAACGTCACGTGGTCAGATTTTCAAAAATTTTTTTTTTGTTTTTCGTCAATATCTCCGCTGTTGGAGAAGGTAGGACGCTGAAAATAATCACGTGGGCATCTGCTGACGTCACCGCACGACGTCACGTGGTCAGATTTTCAAAAATTTCTTTTTTGTTTTTCGTCAAAATCTTAGCTTCTGGAGAAAATAGGACGCTAAAAATGGTCACGTGGGCATCTGCTGACGTCACCGCACGACGTCACGTGGTCAAATTTTCAAAAACTTCTTTTTTGTTTTTCGTTAATATCTCCGCCTCTGGAAAGGGTAGGACGCTAAAAATAGTCACGTGGGCATATGCTGACGTCACCGCAAGACGTCACGTGGTAAAATTTTCAAAATTTTTTTTTTGTTTTTCGTTAATATCTTCGCCTCTGGAAAAAGTAGGACGTTAAAAATTGTCACGTGGGCATCTGCTGACGACACCGAACAACGTCACGTGATCAGATTTTCAAAAATTTTTTTTTTGTTTTTTGTCAACATCTCCGTTCCTGCATAAGGTAGGACGCTAAAAATGGTTACGTGGGCATCTGCTGACGTCACCGCACGACGTCACGTGGTCAGATTTTCATTAAATTTTTTTTCGTTTTTCGTCAATATCTCCGCCTTTGGAGGAAATAGGACGCTGAAAATGGTCACGTGAGCATCTGCTGACGTCACCGCACGTCACGTGGTCAGATTAAAAAAAATATTTTTTTTGTTTTTCGTCAATATCTCCGTTTCTGGAAAAGGTAGGACGCTGAAAATAATCACGTGGGCATCTGCTGACGTCACCGCACGACATCACGTAATCAAATTCTCAAAAATTTTTTTGTTTTTGTCAATATCTTCGTTCCTGGAATGAATAGGACGCTAAAAATAATCACGTGGGCATCTGCTGACGTCACCGCACGACATCACGTAATCAAATTCTCAAAAATTTTTTTTTGTTTTTTGTCAATATCTTCGTTCCTGGAATGAATAGGACGCTAAAAATAATCACGTTGGCATCTGCTGACGTCACCGCACGACGTCACGTGGTCAGATTTTCAAAAACTTCTTCCTTGTTTTTCGTCAATATCTTTGCCCCTGGAAAAGGTAGGACGCTCAAAATGGTAACGTGGGCATCTGCTGACGTCACCGCACGACGTCACGTGGTCAAATTTTCAAAAATTTTTTTTTCGTTTTTTGTCAATATTTCTGCTCCTGGAGGGGGTAGGACGCTAAAAATGGCCACGTGGGCATCTGCTGACGTCACCGCACGACGTCACGTGGTCAAATTTTCAAAAACTTTTTTTTTGTTTTTCGTCAATATCTTCGATTCTGGAGGGGGTAGGACGCTAAAAATGGTCACGTGGGCATCTGCTGACGTCACCGCACGACGTCACGTGGTCAGATTTAAAAAAATTTTTTTTTTGTTTTTCGTCAATATCTTTGCTCCTGGAAAAAATAGGACGCTAAAAATGGTCACGTAGGCATCTGCTGACGTCACCGCACGACGTCACGTGGTCAGATTTTCAAAAATTTCTTTTTTGTTTTTCGTCAAAATCTTTGCTTCTGGAGAAGGTATGACGCTAAAAATGGTCACGTGGGCATCTGCTGACGTCACCGCACGACGTCACGTGGTCAAATTTTCAAAAATTTTTTTTTTTGTTTATTGTCAATATTTCCACTTTTGAAAAAAATAGGACGCTAAAAATGGTCACGTGGGCATCTGCTGACGTCACCGCAAGACGTCACGTGGTCAAATTTTCAAAATTTTTTTTTGTTTTTCGTTAATATCTTCGCCTCTGGAAAGAGTAGAACGCTAAAAATTGTCACGTGGGCATCTGCTGACGTCACCGAACAACGTCACGTGATCAGATTTTCAAAAATTTTTTTTTCGTTTTTTGTCAACATCTCCGTTCCTGGATAAGGTAGGACGCTAAAAATGGTCACGTGAGCATTTGCTGACGTCACCGCACGACGTCACGTGGTCAGATTTTCAAAAATTTCTTTTTTTGTTTTTTGTCAATATTTCCACTTTTGAAAAAGGTAGGACGCTAAAAATGGTCACGTGGGCATCTGCTGACGTCACCGCACAACGTCACGTGGTCAAATTTTCAAAACTTTTTTGTTTTTCGTTAATATCTCCGCCTCTGGTAGGACGCTAAAAATAGTCACGTGGGCATCTGCTGACGTCACCGCAAGACGTCACGTGGTCAAATTTTCAAAATTTTTTTTTTGTTTTTCGTTAATATCTTCGGCTCTGGAAAGAGTAGGACGCTAAAAATTGTCACGTGGGCATCTGCTGACGTTACCGAACAACGTCACGTGATCAGATTTTCAAAAATTTTTTTTTCGTTTTTTGTCAACATCTCCGTTCTTGGATAAAGTAGGACGCTAAAAATGGTCACGTGGGCATCTGCTGACGTCACCGCACGACGTCACGTGGTCAGATTTTCATTAATTTTTTTTTCGTTTTTCGTCAATATCTCCGCCTTTGAAGGAGGTAAGACGCTGAAAATGGTCACGTGAGCATCTGCTGACGTCACCGCACGACGTCACGTGGTCAGATTTAAAAAAACTTTTTTTTTGTTTTTCGTCAATATTTTCGACTCTGGAGGAAGTAGGACGCTAATAATGGTCACGTGGGCATCTGTGGACGTCATCGCACGACGTCACGTGATCAGATTTTAAAAATTTTTTTTTGCGTTTTTCGTCAATATTTTCGCCCCTGGAAAGGGTAGGACGCTAAAAATGGTCACGTGGGCATCTGCTGACGTCACCGCACGACGTCACGTGGTCAGATTTAAAAAAATTTTTTTTTCGTTTTTCGTCAATATCTCCGCCCCTGGAAAGAGTAAAACGTTAAAAATGGTCACTTGGGCATCTGCTGACGTCACCGCACGACGTCACGTGGTCAAATTTTCAAAAATTTTTTTTTTTGTTTATTGTCAATATTTCCACTTTTGAAAAAGATAGGACGCTAAAAATGGTCACGTGGGCATCTGCTGACGTCACCGCACAACGTCACGTGGTCAAATTTTCAAAAACTTCTTTTTTGTTTTTCGTTAATATCTCCGTCTCTGGAAAAAGTAGGACGCTAGAAATAGTCACGTGGGCATCTGCTGACGTCACCGCAAGACGTCACGTGGTCAAATTTTCAAAATTATTTTTTTGTTTTTCGTTAATATCTTCGCCTCTGGAAAGAGTAAGACGCTAAAAATTGTCACGTGGGCATCTGCTGACGTCACCGAACAACGTCACGTGATCAGATTTTCAAAAATTTCTTTTTTGTTTTTCGTCAAAATCTTTGCTTCTGGAGAAAGTAGGACGCTAAAAATAGTCACGTGGGCATCTGCTGACGTCACCGCACGACGTCACGTGGTCAAATTTTCAAAAATTTTTTTTTTTGTTTATTGTCAATATTTCCACTTTTGAAAAAGGTAAAACGCTAAAAATGGTCACGTGGGCATCTGCTGACGTCACCGCACAACGTCACGTGGTCAAATTTTCAAAACTTTTTTTTTCGTTAATATCTCCGCCTCTGGAAAGGGTAGGACGCTAAAAATAGTCACGTGGGCATATGCTGACGTCACCGCAAGACGTCACGTGGTAAAATTTTCAAAATTTTTTTTTTGTTTTTCGTTAATATCTTCGCCTCTGGAAAAAGTAGGACGTTAAAAATTGTCACGTGGACATCTGCTGACGACACCGAACAACGTCACGTGATCAGATTTTCAAAAATTTTTTTTTTGTTTTTTGTCAACATCTCCGTTCCTGCATAAGGTAGGACGCTAAAAATGGTTACGTGGGCATCTGCTGACGTCACCGCACGACGTCACGTGGTCAGATTTTCATTAGTTTTTCGTCAATATCTCCGCCTTTGGAGGAAATAGGACGCTGAAAATGGTCACGTGGCATCTGCTGACGTCACCGCACGTCACGTGGTCAGATTAAAAAAAATATTTTTTTTGTTTTTCGTCAATATCTCCGTTTCTGGAAAAGGTAGGACGCTGAAAATAATCACGTGGGCATCTGCTGACGTCACCGCACGACATCACGTAATCAAATTTTCAAAAATTTTTTTGTTTTTTGTCAATATCTTCGTTCCTGGAATGAATAGGACGCTAAAAATAATCACGTGGGCATCTGCTGACGTCACCGCACGACATCACGTAATCAAATTCTCAAAAATTTTTTTTTGTTTTTTGTCAATATCTTCGTTCCTGGAATGAATAGGACGCTAAAAATAATCACGTGGGCATCTGCTGACGTCACCGCACGACGTCACGTGGTCAGATTTTCAAAAACTTCTTCCTTGTTTTTCGTCAATATCTTTGCCCCTGGAAAAGGTAGGACGCTCAAAATGGTAACGTGGGCATCTGCTGACGTCACCGCACGACGTCACGTGGTCAAATTTTTAAAAATTTCTTTTATTTTTTTCGTCAATATTTTCGCCCTTGGAAGGAATAGAACGCTAAAAATGGTCACGTGGGCATTTGCTGACGTCACCGCACGACGTCACGTGGTCAGATTTTCAAAAATTTCTTTTTCGTTTTTTGTCAATATCTTTGTTCCTGAAAAGGGTAAAACGCCAAAAATGGTCACGTGGGCATCTGCTGACGTCACCGCACGAAGTCACGTGGTCAGATTTTCAAAAACTTCTTTTTTGAATTTTGTCAATATTTTTGCCCCTGAAAAAAGTAGGACGCTCAAAATGGTTACGTGGGCATCTGCTGACGTCACCGCACAACGTCACGCGGTCAGATTTTCAAAAAATTTTTTTTCGGTTTTTGTCAACATCTCCGCCCTTGGAGGAAATAGAACGCTAAAAATGGTCACGTGGGCATCTGTTGACGTCACCGAACAACGTCACGTAATCAGATTTTCAAAAATTTTTTTTTTGTTCTTTGTCAACATCTCCGTTCCTGGAGGGGGTAGGACGCTAAAAATGGTCACGTGGGCATCTGCTGACGTTAACGCACGACGTTACGTGTTCAGATTTTCAAAAATTTTTCTTTTGTTTTTCGTCAATATTTTCGTTCCTGGAAAAGATAGGACGCTAAAAATAATCACGTGGGCATCTGCTGACGTCACCGCACGAAAATTCGTTGCCAGATTTTCAAAATTTTTTTTTTCGTTTTTTGTCAATATCTCTGCCTCTGGAGAAGATAGAACGCTGAAAATAGTCACGTGAGCATTTGCTGACGTCACCGCACGAAAATTCGTTGCCAGATTTTCAAAAATTTTTTTTTTGTTTTTTGTCAATATTTTTTTTCTGGTGAACGTAGAACGCTGAAAATAATCACGTGGGCATCTGCTGACGTCACCGCACGACGTCACGTGGTCAAATTTTCAAAAATTTTTCGTTTTTCGTCAATATCATCGCCCCTGGAGGACGCTAAAAATGGTCACGTGGGCATCTGCTGACGTCACCGCACGACGTCACGTGGTCAGATTTTCAAAAATTTCTTTTTCGTTTTTCGTCAATATCTTCGCCCCGGAAGGAGTAGGACGCTAAAAATGGTTACGTGGGCATCTGCTGACGTCACCGCACGACGTCACGTGGTCAGATTTTCAAAAATTTTTTTTTTGTATTTTTTAATATTTTTGGTCCTGGAAAAAGTAGGACGCTAAAAATGGTCACGTGGGCATCTGCTGACGTCACCGCACGACGTCACGTAGTCAAATTTTCAAAAACTTTTTTTTTGTTTTTCGTTAATATTTCCGCCCCTGGACAGGGTAGGACGCTAAAAATAGTCACGTGGGCATCTGCTGACGTCACCGCACGACGTCACGTGGTCAAATTTTTAAAAACTTTTTTTTTGTTTTTCGTTAATATCTTCGCTCCTGGAGGGGGTAGAACGCCAAAAATGGTCACGTGAACATCTGCTCACGTCACCGCACGACGTCAAGTGGTCATATTTTCAAAAATTATTTTTTCGTTTTTCGTCAATATCTTCGCCTTTGGAGGGGGTAGGACGCAAAAATGGTCACGTGGGCATCTGCTGACGTCACCGCACGACGTCACGTGGTCAAATTTTCAAAAATTTCTTTTTTGTTTTTTGTCAATATCTTCGCTCCTGGAAAGGGTAGGACGCCAAAAATGGTCACGTGGGCATCTGCTCACGTCACCGCACGACGTCAAGTGGTCATATTTTCAAAAATTTTTTTTTCGTTTATCGTCAATATCTCCGCTTCTGGAGAAGGTAGGACGCTAAAAGTGGTCACGTGGGCATGTTTTGACGTCACCGCACGACGTCACGTGGTCAAATTTTCAAAAATTTTTTTTTTGTATTTTTTAATATTTTTGGTCCTGGAAAAAGTAGGACGCTAAAAATGGTCACGTGGGCATCTGCTGACGTCACCGCACGACGTCAAATGATCATATTTTCAAAAATTTTTTTTTTGTTTTTTGTCAATATCTCCGCTTCTGGAGAGGTTAGGACGCTAAAAATGGTGACGTGGGCATGTTCTAACGTCACCGCACGACGTCACGTAATCAGATTTTCAAAAACTGTTTTTTCGTTTTTCGTCAATATCTTCGCTTCTGGAAGATGTAAAACGCTAAAAATGGTCTCGTGGGCATCTGCTGACGTCACCGCACAACGTCACGTGGTCAAATTAAAAAAAATTTTTTTTTTTATTTTTGTCAATATCTCTGCTTTTGGAGAAAGTAGGACGCTAAAAATGGTCACGTGGGCATTTGCTGACGTCACCGCACGACGTCACGTTGTCAGATTTTCAAAAATTTCTTTTTTGTTTTTTGTCAATATTTTCGCCCCTGGAGGGAGTAGGACGCTAAAAATAGTCACGTATGCATCTGCTGACGTCACCGCACGACGTCACGTGGTCAGATTTTCAAAAATTTCTTTTTTGTTTTTCGTCAATATTATTGCCCCTGAAGGGAGTAGGACGCTAAAAATGGTCACGTGAGCATCTGCTGACGTCACCGCACGACGTCACGTGGTCAGATTTTCAAAAATTTTTTTTTGTTTTTGTCAATATCTTTGCCCCTGGAGAGGGTAGGACGCTAAAAATGGTCACGTGGGCATCTGCTGACGTCACCGCACGACGTCACGTGGTCAGATTTTCAAAATTTTCTTTTGTTTTTCGTCAATATCTCCGCCTCTAAAGGGGGTAGGACGCTAAAAATGGTCACGTGGGCATCTGCTGACGTCACCGCACGACGTCACGTAATCAGATTTTCAAAAATTTCTTTTTTGTTTTTCGTCAATATCTTCGCCCCAGGAGGGAGTAGGACGCCTAAAATGGTCACGTGGGCATCTGCTGACGTCACCGCACGATGATTCTTTGCCAGATTTTCAAAAATTTTTTTTTTGTTTTTTGTCAATATCTCTGCTTCTGGTGAAAATAGAACGCTGAAAATAATCACGTGGGCATTTGCTGACGTCACCGCACGAAGATTTGTTGCCAGATTTTCAAAAATTTTTTTTTGTTTTTTGTCAATATCTCTGTTTTTGGTGAAGGTAGAACGCTGAAAATAGTCAAATGGACATCTGCTGACGTCACCGCACAATGATACGTTGCCAGATTTTGAAAAATTTTTTTATTGTTTTTTGTCAATATCTTTGCTTCTGGTGAAGATAGAACGCTGAAAATGGTCACGTGAGCATTTGCTGACGTCACCGCACAAAGATTTGTTGCCAGATTTTCAAAAATTTTTTTTTCGTTTTTTGTCAATATCTCTGTTTCTGGTGAAGGTAGAACGCTGAAAATAGTCACGTGGGCATCTGCTGACGTCACCGCACAATGATTCGTTGTCAAATTTTCAAAATTTTTTTTTTTGTTTTTTGTCAATATCTTTGTTTCTGGTGAAAGTAGAACGCTGAAAATAGTCACGTGGGCATCTGCTGACGTCACCGCACAATGATACGTTGCCAGATTTTCAAAAATTTTTTTATTGTTTTTTGTCAATATCTTTGCTTCTGGTGAAAGTAGAACGTTGAAAATAGTCACGTGGGCATTTGCTGACTTCACCGCACGATGATTCTTTGCCAGATTTTCAAAAATTTTTTTTTTGTTTTTTGTCAATATCTCTGCTTCTGGTGAAGGTAGAACGCTGAAAATGGTCACGTGGGCATTTGCTGACGTCACCGCACGAAGATTTGTTTCCAGATTTTCAAAAATTTTTTTTTGTTTTTTGTCAATATCTCTGTTTCTGGTGAAGGTAGAACGCTGAAAATAGTCACGTGGGCATCTGCTGACGTCACCGCACAATGATACGTTGCCAGATTTTGAAAAATTTTTTTTTTGTTTTTTGTCAATATCTCTGCTTCTGGTGAAGGTAGAACGCTGAAAATGGTCACGTGGGCATTTGCTGACGTCACCGCACGAAGATTTGTTGCCAGATTTTCAAAAATTTTTTTTCGTTTTTTGTCAATATCTCTGTTTCTGGTGAAAATAGAACGTTAAAAATAGTCACGTGGGCATTTGCTGACGTCACCGCACGATGATTCTTTGCCAGATTTTCAAAAATTTTTTTTTTGTTTTTGTCAATATTTCTGTTTCTGGTGAAGGTAGAACGCTGAAAATAGTCACGTAGGCATCTGCTGACGTCACCGCACAATGATACGTTGCCAGATTTTGAAAAATTTTATTATTGTTTTTTGTCAATATCTTTGCTTCTGGTGAAGGTAGAACGCTGAAAAAAGTCACGTGGGCATTTGCTGACGTCACCGCACGAAGATTTGTTGCCAGATTTTCAAAAATTTTTTTTCGTTTTTTGTCAATATCTCTGTTTCTGGTGAAGGTAGAACGCTGAAAATAGTCACGTGGGCATCTGCTGACGTCACCGCACGAAGATTTGTTGCCAGATTTTCAAATATTTTTTTTTCGTTTTTTGTCAATATCTCTGTTTCTGGTGAAGGTAGAACGCTGAAAATAGTTACGTGGGCATCTGCTGACGTCACCGCACAATGTTACGTTGCCAGATTTTCAAAAACATTTTTTTTGTTTTTTGTCAATATCTCTGCTTCTGGTGGAAGTTGAACGCTGAAAATAGTTACGTGGGCATCTGCTGACGTCACCGCACAATGATACGTTGCCAGATTTTGAAAAATTTTTTTATTGTTTTTTGTCAATATCTCTGCTTCTGGTGAAGGTAGAACGCTGAAAATGGTCACGTAGGCATTTGCTGACGTCACCGCACGAAGATTTGTTGCCAGATTTTCAAAAATTTTTTTTTCGTTTTTTGTCAATATCTCTGCTTCTGGTGAAAGTAAAACGTTGAAAATAGTAACGTGGACATCTGCTGACGTCATCGCACGACGTCACGTGGTCAGATTTTTAAAAACTTTTTTTTTGTTTTTCCTTAATATCTCCGCCCCTGAAGAAAATAGGACGCTAAAAATGGTCACGTGGGCATTTGCTGACGTCACCGCACGACGTCACGTGGTCAGATTTTTAAAAATTTCTTTTTTGTTTTTTGTTATAATCTTCGCCCCTGGAGAGAATAGGACGCTAAAAATAATCACGTGGGCATCTGCTGACGTCACCGCACGACGTCACGTGGTCAAATTTTCAAAAACTTCCTTTTTGTTTTTCGTTAATATCTCCGCTTCTGAAGAAGGTAGGACGCTAAAAATGGTCACGTGGGCATCTGCTGACGTCACCGCACAAAAATTCGTTGTCAAATTTTTAAAATTTTTTTTTTTGTTTTTTGTCAATATCTCTGCCTCTGGAGAGAATAGGACGCTAAAAATAATCACGTGGGCATCTGCTGACGTCACCGCACGACGTCACGTGGTCAAATTTTCTAAAATTTATATTTTGTTTTTCGTCAATATCTTTGCCCCTGGAGAGGATAGGACGCTAAAAATGGTCACGTGGGCATCTGCTGACGTCACCGCACGACGTCACGTGGTCAAATTTTAAAAAATTTGTCTTTTGTTTTTCGTCAATATCTCCGCCTCTAAAG
This sequence comes from Cardiocondyla obscurior, assembly GCF_019399895.1. Lineage (NCBI taxonomy): Eukaryota > Metazoa > Arthropoda > Insecta > Hymenoptera > Formicidae > Cardiocondyla > Cardiocondyla obscurior. Next base: position 68,245 of record NW_027228808.1, on the reverse strand, counting down.
GGGGTAGGACGCTAAAAATGGTCACGTGGGCATCTGCTGACGTCACCGCACGACGTCACGTGGTCAGATTTTCAAAAATTTCTTTTTTGTTTTTCGTCAATATCTTCGCCCCAGGAGGGAGTAGGACGCTTAAAATGGTCACGTGGGCATCTGCTGACGTCACCGCACGACGTCACGTAGTCAGATTTTAAAAAATTTTTTTTTTGTTTTTCGTCAATATCTTTGCCCCTGGAGAGGGTAGGACGCTAAAAATGGTCACGTGGGCATCTGCTGACGTCACCGCACAAAGATTCGTTGTCAAATTTTCAAAATTTTTTTTTTTGTTTTTTGTCAATATCTCTGCCTCTGGAGAATGTAGAACGCTAAAAATAGTAACGTGGACATCTGCTGACGTCACCGCACGACGTCACGTGGTCAGATTTTCAAAAATTTTTTTTTTGTTTTTCGTCAATATCTTCGCCCCTGGAGAAGGTAGGACGCTAAAAATGGTCACGTGAGCATCTGCTGACGTCACCGCACGACGTCAAGTGGTCACATTTTAAAAAATTTTATTTTTGTTTCTTGTCAATATCTCCGCCTCTAAAGGGGTAGGACGCTAAAAATAGTCACGTGAACATCTGCTGACGTCACCGCACGACGTCACGTGGTCAAATTAAAAAAAATTTTTTCTTTGTTTTTCGTTAATATCTTCGCTCCTGGAGGGGGTAAAACGCTAAAAATGGTCACGTGGGCATCTGCTGACGTCACCGCACGACGTCACGTGGTCAACTTTTTAAAAACTTTTATTTTGTTCTTCGGTAATATCTCCGCTCCTGGAAGGGGTAGGACGCTAAAAATTTTTACGTGGGCATTTTCTGACGTCACCGCACGACGTCACATGGTCAGATTTTTAAAAATTTTTTTTTTGTTTTTCGTCAATATCTTTGCCCCTGGAGAAAGTAGGACGCTAAAAATAGTCACGTATGCATCTGCTGACGTCACCGCACGACGTCACGTGGTCAGATTTTCAAAAATTTCTTTTTTGTTTTTCGTTAATATCTCTGCCCCTGGAGAGGGTAGGACGCTAAAAATGGTCACGTGGGCATCTGCTGACGTCACCGCACAAAGATTCGTTGTCAAATTTCCAAAAATTTTTTTGTTTTTGTCAATATCTTTGCCTGGAGAATAGAACGCTAAAAATAGTCACGTGGACATCTGCTGACGTCACCGCACGACGTCACGTGGTCAGATTTTAAAAACTTTTTTTTTGTTTTTCCTTAATATCTCCGCCCCTGAAGAAAATAGGACGCTAAAAATGATCACGTGGGCATTTGTTGACGTCACCGCACGACGTCACGTGGTCAGATTTTCAAAAATTTTTTTTTCGTTTTTTGTCAATATCTTCGCTTTTGGAGAGGATAAAACGCTAAAAATGGTCACGTGGGCATCTGCTGACGTCACCGCACGAAAATTCGTTGCCAGATTTTCAAAAATTTTTTTTTCGTTTTTTGTCAATATCTCTGCCTCTGGAGAAGATAGAACGCTGAAAATAGTCACGTGAGCATTTGCTGACGTCACCGCACGAAAATTCGTTGCCAGATTTTCAAAAATTTTTTTTTTGTTTTTTGTCAATATTTTTTTTCTGGTGAACGTAGAACGCTGAAAATAATCACGTGGGCATCTGCTGACGTCACCGCACGACGTCACGTGGTCAAATTTTTAAAAATTTTTTTTTCGTTTTTCGTCAATATCATCGCCCCTGGAGGGAGTAGGACGCTAAAAATAGTCACGTATGCATCTGCTGACGTCACCGCACGACGTCACGTGGTCAGATTTTCAAAAATTTCTTTTTCGTTTTTCGTCAATATCTTCGCCCCGGAAGGAGTAGGACGCTAAAAATGGTTACGTGGGCATCTGCTGACGTCACCGCACGACGTCACGTGGTCAGATTTTCAAAAATTTTTTTTTTGTTTTTTGTCAATATCTCCGCCCGTGGAGAGGGTTGGACGCTAAAACTGGTCACGTAAACATCTGCTGACGTCACCGCACGACGTCACGTGGTCAAATTTTTAAAAATTTTTTTTTCGTTTTTCGTCAATATCATCGCCCCTGGAGGGAGTAGGACGCTAAAAATAGTCACGTATGCATCTGCTGACGTCACCGCACGACGTCACGTGGTCAGATGTTCAAAAATTTCTTTTTTGTTTTTCGTCAATATTATTGCCCCTGAAGGGAGTAGGACGCTAAAAATGGTCACGTGAGCATCTGCTGACGTCACCGCACGACGTCACGTGGTCAGATTTTCAAAAATTTATATTTTGTTTTTCGTCAATATCTTTGCCCCTGGAGAGGGTAGGACGCTAAAAATGGTCTCGTGGGCATCTGCTGACGTCACCGCACGACGTCACGTGGTCAGATTTTCAAAAATTTGTCTTTTGTTTTTCGTCAATATCTCCGCCTCTAAAGGGGGTAGGACGCTAAAAATGGTCACGTGGGCATCTGCTGACGTCACCGCACGACGTCACGTAATCAGATTTCAAAAATTTCTTTTTTGTTTTTCGTCAATACCTTCGCCCCAGGAGGGAGTAGGACGCCTAAAATGGTCACGTGGGCATCTGCTGACGTCACCGCACGACGTCACGTAGTCAGATTTAAAAAAATTTTTTTTTCGTTTTTCGTCGATATCTTTGCCCCTGGAGAAAGTAGGACGCTAAAAATAGTCACGTGGTCATCTGCTGACGTCACCGCACGACGTCACGTAATCAAATTTTCAAAAATTTTTCTTTTGTTTTTCGTCAATATCTCCGCCCGTGGAGAGGGTTGGACGCTAAAACTGGTCACGTAAACATCTGCTGACGTCACCGCACGACGTAACGTGGTCAAATTTTCAAAAACTTTTTTTTTGTTTTTCGTTAATATCTCCGCCCCTGAAAAAGGTAGGACGCTAAAAATGGTCACGTGAGCATCTGCTGACGTCACCGCACGACGTCACGTAGTCAGATTTTCAAAAATTTTATTTTTGTTTTTCGACAATATCTTTGCCCCTGGAGAGGGTAAAACGCTAAAAATAGTCACGTGGGCATCTGCTGACGTCACCGCACGACGTCACGTGGTCAAATTTTCAAAAATTTTTTTTTTGTTTTTCGTCATAATCTTCACCCCTGGAGAAAATAGAACGCTAAAAATAATCACGTGGGCATCTGCTGACGTCACCGCACGACGTCACGTAGTCAGATTTTAAAAAATTTTTTTTTCGTTTTTCGTCAATATCTTTGCCCCTGGAGAGGGTAGGACGCTAAAAATGGTCACGTGGGCATCTGCTGACGTCACCGCACAAAGATTCGTTGTCAAATTTTCAAAATTTTTTTGTTTTTGTCAATATCTCTGCTCTGGAGAATGTAGAACGCTAAAAATAGTAACGTGGACATCTGCTGACGTCACCGCACGACGTCACGTGGTCAGATTTTCAAAATTTTTGTTTTTCGTCAATATCTTCGCCCCTGGAGAAGGTAGGACGCTAAAAATGGTCACGTGAGCATCTGCTGACGTCACCGCACGACGTCAAGTGGTCACATTTTAAAAAATTTTATTTTTGTTTCTTGTCAATATCTCCGCCTCTAAAGGGGTAGGACGCTAAAAATAGTCACGTGAACATCTGCTGACGTCACCGCACGACGTCACGTGGTCAAATTTAAAAAATTTTTCTTTGTTTTTCGTTAATATCTTCGCTCCTGGAGGGGTAAAACGCTAAAAATGGTCACGTGGGCATCTGCTGACGTCACCGCACGACGTCACGTGGTCAACTTTTTAAAAACTTTTATTTTGTTCTTCGGTAATATCTCCGCTCCTGGAAGGTAGGACGCTAAAAATTTTCGTGGGCATTTTCTGACGTCACCGCACGACGTCACATGGTCAGATTTTTAAAAATTTTTTTTTTGTTTTTCGTCAATATTTTTGCCCCTGGAGAAAGTAGGACGCTAAAAATAGTCACGTATGCATCTGCTGACGTCACCGCACGACGTCACGTGGTCAGATTTTCAAAAATTTCTTTTTTGTTTTTCGTTAATATCTCCGCCTCTGGAAGGGGTAGGACGCTAAAAATGGTCACGTGGGCATTTGCTGACGTCACCGCACGACGTCACGTGGTCAAATTTTTAAAAATTTCTTATTCGTTTTTCGTCAATATCATCGCCCCTGGAGGGAGTAGGACGCTAAAAATAGTCACGTATGCATCTGCTGACGTCACCGCACGACGTCACGTGGTCAGATTTTCAAAAATTTCTTTTTCGTTTTTCGTCAATATCTTCGCCCCGGAAGGAGTAGGACGCTAAAAATGGTTACGTGGGAATCTGCTGACGTCACCGCACGACGTCACGTGGTCAGATTTTCAAAAATTTTTTTTTTGTTTTTTGTCAATATCTTCGCTCCTGGAGAGGGTAGGACGCCAAAAATGGTCACGTGGGCATCTGCTGACGTCACCGCACGACGTCAAGTGGTCATATTTTCAAAAATATTTTTTTCGTTTTTTGTCAATATCTCCGCCCCTGGAAAGGGTATGACGCTAATTATGGTCACGTGGGCATGATTTGACGTCACCGCACGACGTCACGTGGTCAGATTTTCAAAAATTTATATTTTGTTTTTCGTCAATATCTTTGCCCCTGGAGAGGGTAGGACGCTAAAAATGGTTACGTGGGCATCTGCTGACGTCACCGCACAACGTCACGTGGTCAGATTTACAAAAATTTTTATTTTGTTTTTCGTTAATATCTTTGCCCCTGGAGAAAGTAGGACGCTAAAAATGGTCACGTGGGCATCTGCTGACGTTACCGCACGACGTCACGTGGTCAGATTTTCAAAAATTTTTTTTTCGTTTTTTGTCAATATCTTCGCTCCTGGAGGGGGTAGAACGCCAAAAATAATTACGTGGGCATCTGCTGACGTCACCGCACGACGTCAAGTGGTCATATTTTCAAAAATTTCTTTTTTGTTTTTTGTCAATATCTCCGCCCCTGGAAGAGGTAGGACGCTAAAAATGGTCACGTGGGCATGTTTTGACGTCACCGCACGACATCACGTGGTCAGATTTTCAAAAATTTATATTTTGTTTTTCGTCAATATCTTTGCCCCTGGAGAAAGTAGGACGCTAAAAATGGTCACGTGGGCATCTGCTGACGTCACCGCACGACGTCACGTGGTCAAATTTTCAAAAATTTTTTTTTTGTTTCTCGTCAATATCTCCGCCCCTAAAGGGGGTAGGACGCTAAAAATGGTCACGTGGGCACTGCTGACGTCACCTGCATCGACGTCACGTGGCTTCACCTAAAACTTCCTTTTTGTTTTTCGCCAATATCTCCGCCCCTGGAAAAAGGTAGGACGCTAAAAATGGTCGTGAGCATCTGCCGACGTCACCGCACGACGTCACGTAGTCAGATTTTCAAAGATTTTATTTTTGCTTTTCGACAATATCTTTGCCCTGGAGAGGGTAAACGCTAAAATAGTCATATCTGCTGACGTCACCACGACGTCACGTGGTCAAATTTTCAAAATTTCTTTTTGTTTTTCGTCATAATCTTCACCCCTGGAGAGAATAGAAACCAAAATAATCGGCACCTGCCATCACCGCACGACGTCACGTAGTCAGATTTTTAAAAAATTTTTTTTTGTTTTTCGTCAATATCTTTGCCCTGAGAGGGTAGGACGCCAAAAATGGTCACGTGGGCATCTGCTGACGTCACCGCACAAAGATTCGTTGTCAAATTTTCAAAATTTTTTTTGGCTTTTTGTCATATCTCTGCCTCTGAGAATGTAGAACGCCAAAATAGTAACGTGGACATCTGCTGACGTCACCGACGTCACGTGGTCAGATTTTCAAAATTTTTTTTTCGTTTTTCGTCAATATCTTCTATTCCTTTGGGAGAAGGTAGACGCTAAAATGGTCACGTGAGCATCCAAGGACGTCACTGCACGACGTCAAGTGGTCACATTTTTAAAAAATTTTATTTTGTTTCTTGTCAATATCTCCGCCTGCGGGTAGACGCTGAAATAGTCACGTGGGCATCTGCTGACGTCACCGCACGACGTCACGTGCGGGTCAAATTTCCTGAAAAATTTTTCTTGTTTTTCGTTAATATCTTCGCTCCTGAGGTAAACGCTAACATGGTCACGTGGGCATCTGCTGACGTCACCGCACGACGTCACGTGGTCAACTTTTTAAAAACTTCTATTTTGTTCTTCGGTAATATCTCCGCTTTTGGAAGGGGTAGGACGCTAAAAATTTTCACGTGGGCATTTTCTGACGTCACCGCACGACGTCACATGGTCAGATTTTAAAAAATTTTTTTTTTGTTTTTCGTCAATATCTTTTGCCCCTGGGAGAAAGTAGGGACGCTAAAAATAGTCACGTATGCATCTGCTGACGTCACCGCACGACGTCACGTGGTCAGATTTTCAAAAATTTCTTTTTTGTTTTTCGTTAATATCTCCGCCTCTGGAAGGGGTAGGACGCTAAAAATGGTGGGCATTTGCTGACGTCACCGCATCGACGTCACGTGGTCAAATTTTTAAAAATTTCTTTTTCGTTTTTCGTCATCATCATCGCCCTGAGGAGTAGACGCCAAAAATAGTCACGTATGCATCTGCTGACGCGTCACCGCATCGACGTCACGTGGTCAGATTTTCAAAAATTTCTTTTTCGTTTTTCGTCAATATCTTCGCTCCCGAAGGAGTAGGACGTTGTACACTACGTGGGCATTCGTTGACGTCACCGCATCGACGTCACGTATGATTTAAAATTTTTTTTTGTTTTTTGTCAATATCTTCGCTCCTGGAAAGGGTAGGACGCCAAAAATCACGGCATCTGTTGACGTCACCGCACGACGTCAAGTGGCCATTTTCAAAAATATTTTTCGTTTTTTGTCAATATCTCCGCCCCCTGGAAAGGCGGCGATGCCACTTATGGTCACGTGGGCGCGTTTTACGTCACCGCACGACGTCACGTGGTCAGATTTTCAAAAATTTCTTTTTGTTTTTCGTCAATATCTTCGCCCCAGGAGGGAGTAGGACGCTTAAAATGGTCACGTGGGCATCTGCTGACGTCACCGCACAACGTCACGTGGTCAAATTTTCAAAAATTTTTCTTTTGTTTTTCGTCAATATCTCCGCTTGTGGAGGGGGTAGGACGCTAAAACTGGTCACGTAAGCATCTGCTGACGTCACCGCACGACGTCACGTGGTCAAATTTTCAAAAACTTCCTTTTTGTTTTTCGTTAATATCTTCGCCCCTGAAAAAGGTAGGACGCTAAAAATGGTCACTTGATCATCTGCTGACGTCACCGACGTCACGCAGTCAGATTTTCAAAGATTTTATTTTTTGTTTTTCATAATATCTTTGCCCCTGGAGAGGGTAAAACGCTAAAAATAGTCACGTGGGCAACTGCTGACGTCACCGCACGACGTCACGTGGTCAAATTTTCAAAAAATTCTTTTTGTTTTCGTCGCACTTTCACCCTGAGAGAATAGAACGCTAAAATAATCACGTGGGTATCTGCTGACGTCACCGCACGACGTCACGTAGTCAGATTTAAAAATTTTTTTCGTTTTTCGTCAATATCTTTGCCCTGGAGAAGGTAGGGACGCTAAAATGGTCACGTGGGCATCTGCTGACGTCACTGCACAAAGATCTGTTTTTCATCAAATTTTCAAAATTTTTTTTTTGTTTTTGTCAATATCTCTGCCTCTGAGAATGTAGCTAAAAATAGTAACGGACATCTGCTGACGTCACCGCACGACGTCACGTGGTCAGATTTTCAAAAATTTTTCGTTTTTCGTCAATATCTTCGCCCCTGGAGAAGGTAGGGACGCTAAAATGGTCACGTGAGCATCTGCTGACGTCACTGCACGACGTCATGGTCAGCTTACTTCTTAAAAATTTTATTTTTGTTTCTTG